>NC_051185.1:38204925-38346504 GCF_013339695.2 Rhipicephalus sanguineus
AGGTGGCGGCGGTCCTGTTTTACAGATTTCTTAATTGCGTCGTTGATGACAGAATGTGGGTATTGTTGCCGTGTGAGGTCATTCATTGCTTAGTTGTTGACAATTGGAGGCGAAATCGGCCTCATTCCGCCTATCCTGCATCCTGGCAAAAAGAATTGCTTGGCGCAATACAAACACGGCACACAAGGAAGGTACACACGGAACAAACACTGGGTAATTTTTGTCAGTATGCACCAACTAGGCCCCCAAAAAGTCCTATTATATCCCGCATCTGTTCTCAATATTGTGCACCGGCGAGCCGCATCTGTGACTTTGCGGGCGGTCCTCGATGAGTGCCGCCAGCGCCTGCGAGGCCCCCGAGATAAGCGGTCGACTTCAATAGCCACACCGAACCCCATCCCTCAGGTGCACGGGTGGGCACGCACTTAACGACTTTCGGCGCGCTTCTACAAGATAACACGCTGAACAAGGACACACGCGCTGTGCGTTGACATCCGGCGTCCGTCTCCATGTTTCCCTTTCATCCCGAAGTGTGTGGATATCTCCTTTTAACGCGGTAATCGCGTTGTTGCCTTTGTCACTCGTTAACTTTTTTTCCCGAACCACACAGGTAGCCCTGCTTTTTTCGCCCTGTCTATTTGCTATTTATTTCTTGTTTGTTTGTGTGTTCTGACCCCGCATCTTGTCAAGTTCTAACAAATTGCGACACTGTGTATGTCAGTATGTAGGTCTCTGCTTCTCTCTTTTCTTTTTTTGCTGTTGTTCTGGCCCCTCCCCTTGTCCCGTTCGTACGTACGAATCGCGACGGTGTGGGCATCTGTGTCTGTATTGCGGGAATCTGGAGTTAAACCCGAACGCAATGTCATAATGTCATCTTTGATAAAGGCCGGTCCGAAAGCTCAGAATAAGTGTTGTTATGTTTTTCACTGTGACTTCCTCTTATATATTTTAACTGATAGCCAGAAATCTTCTTTTGAAACTATATATACGATTATCAATACGGCATATTGTTGGTGATTGCTTCTTCGCTATTCGTCAAAAATTTTCGGTATGCCATAATAAAATCGCCTCCTTGTTACGCGACGTCACATGTTTGCGAAAACTCGCAGCGTTAAAATGAAAAGTGCGCAAAAAAAAACAGCTCATTACTATGCAGAACAATAACTAAACTTTTTTGGAATAGCCAGACAGTGTCTCATTCTGAACGTAATTCAAGAAGGCTGCCTGCCAATCACATTGGCAGCGGTTACTTTTAGCAGCTGGCGAGATGGATTCATATGCGTATAATCGATACTTTCAGTTGTAGCGTAACGATGTTGAGCTGTTTTTGCGCGTATACAACTGTCTGTGAACTCATCGTTGCTGAGAGAGAGGTAGAGAGACAAATAAAGATTATTAGGAGCAGACACAATCCTTTGCAGGCGGGCAGTCTTCTTAGTCCAGAAAACCGTGGACGCTGATCATCTCCCTGGTCAGGTAGATGAAGTTACGTGGAAAACTTGAAAGCTGGGCTTCTCAATGTTCTCCAGTCCACTGCCTTATTTACCGCCTCGTTACAATCCACCGCGATCGCTGCAGGCTACCTTATGATGAGCAAGGTGAAGCAGGTTAATCGGAGACTAAAGCGGGAACCTTCTTTAGCTCCCCTAGCTCGGCACAACTAAAATACTCGACATTTCTGCACACTCATCAACTCACAGAAACTTGGATATGGAGCAGCGGCGATGCTATTCGTTTTCAAAGAAACTAAATTTTCCTGAAATAGGAAGAGCGTTTCAAGGGCTATAAAACGTTTACTGTTTCCCGCCCGTATTAGCGTCGCCGATTGCATAAAGTTCAAGCCAGGAAGAACAAAATAAAATCATGACGGATTGCTCTAATGTTATAGAGCCCCTGCTGAGAGGATAGCCTCCTCTGCGACGCTCGAGCACAGTGCGCGAAAGCGTCGCATATAGGCGGCCCGCACCGCTGAGAGCCTACAGTGCGTGGTGTTGAGAACGGAGTACAGTCGTCACAACAGAATCGTAGGAAAATTGTATTACATAATTACGTGCTTGCTGCGTTCAAGTAAAACATTACCTCACTTGTTAGTTTCCCATTCTGCAGCCGACTGTGACCACTGTAGAAAGTGGGTGTGTTTGTGTGTGGGGGGGGGGGGGGGGGCTCCGCCCCATTCAATTTTCTTAGCGGGGCTGCGCCCCCCTTGCCCCCCCCCCCCTATATATAGCCTATGCCTGCGCTTCGCTCTTCACCGCGCTGCAGCGTGTCGCGCGCATTACACAGCCCTCCGCTATGTACTTATAGCGCCATAGCTTTCCTAACCTTTGGCTATACGCTCTCTCATAAGACACGCTGGAGCCCTGACGTCACCGCCGCCGCTGCCGCCGTCAGCATGCCACAGCCCCTGCCCTTCCGCCCCTTAACTGTGTTTTCCCGTCTCCGCTTCCTTACTAGCTGCCACTTCTTCTTCTACTACTTCTTCTTCTTCTTCTTCTTCGGCCGGTCCGAGGAGAGCGTGCGGCTGTTTCGCCAGCTTTATTTTCGCAAGCCCGATATGGAAACGCCTCGCACTCACGTACCCCTACCACCACACACGAGGCTGCTGCTATGGAGCGAGAGCGCGCGCTTTCGTGTCTCTCGATGTGTAGAGTGCGCGCTTTATAGACCCCGAACCCGGAGTTATTTTTCTCAAAAGTGCCTGCCAACCATGGATGGTGCCGTTACTTATAAAGTGTGGCGGCAGCAGCAGTAACAGCACTGGCGTTTCGGTCATGCTCCACTCTCTCTCTCTCTCTCTCTCTCTCTCTCTATATATATATATATATATATATATATATATATATATATATATATATATATATATATATATATATATATATCGATTATATCGACAAAAGATGGAGCAAGTTCCAGGGATTCATCGTAGAATCTATCTATCTATCTATCTATCTATCTATCTATCTATCTATCTATCTATCTATCTATCTATCTAATCTGCTCTCACTCGCTCTGAACATGATAAATTCCCATTTCCTCCGGTTTTCTCTCGCATCTGCACTTTTCTCCTTTTCGTTATCATTGTGGAACATACGCTGCCATCTTTTCCTTCTACGTCACGCTTCGATTTCCCTTTTTTTTTTCACGTTATTTCTTTTTCATCTCGCTCTTCACTTCCCTCGCCATCCACTCCTGTGCTCTCTCCTCTTATGCCTATTTTAAACCTTTCGGCACGATCAAGCACCAGATGGCCTGCAGCGACGGCGTAATTTGTTTTTCTTTTACTTCATCTCCTTCTTCCTTTATTTTTCTATACCTATCTATCTATATCTTTATCTAACCCGAATGTTCTTTTACCCAAGTACATACTTTTGGGCTTGGTTTTGTTTTCTCCTCGTTTCAGAAAAAAAAAGAAAGTAATATGCTTATTCCATCATCCAACAGCTCGCGTTTGCTGGAGCCCATTCCCGTCAAATTGATGCGCGCGAGACATTTTTTTTTTTTTTCATTTAGTACCGCTGCTCCCTACGCATTGTGTTTCGAAATAGTTCTTCACATTTTATGGCTCCAGCACCTACCGATTTATTACGTTCTTCAAGGAGTGCGCCAGAATTCGTCCCCAGAACCTGAAGTTGAGCGTTTGCTCGAGTGTTACGAAACGCCGAAAAAAAAAAGAATGTAAACTCATAAAAATGAGGTAATGGTTCCAGTTAAAGGGACACTAAAGAGCAAAACGATTTTTCTCGCATTAGTAAACTACTTTTTCACGATACCAAAAACACCACGCTTGCGGCGAGAAGATGCTTAGTAAGCGAGAAAACGCGCAAAAAGAGAATGTTGGTGGCGACGCCACCTTGAAGTTTCCGCACCATTCGCCGTGACGTTACATATTTTTGACGGCACCTTCTAGATCCTGCGTAGTTCCTAATCGGTAAAAATGAAGTACATTGTCCTCTGAGGGGGGTCATAGACTTAACATACCAAGTTTGAGGAAATTTTGTTGAGCGAATGGCCCCAAAATACGATAAATACGCTTTGAAATCCGCGACGTCACGCGCGGAGATTTCGGAGCGAAATTTGAAAATTAAACGTTGAACTTGATTTTCTCAGCTATTAACAAACCTATGATGGTGAAATTAACAACATTAGAGTTCTCAGAGTACAGTTTATCAATATAAACCAATTCATTGTTTCTCTTTAGTGTCCCTTTAAAGAGTAGTATATGATGCCTATAATATCGGAGCGTAAGTTTAGTAAAGTGTCAACTAGCTGTCAGCATAACTAATGAAAGTTAATTACATGGGTCCATTAAAAATAGCATACTGTTTTCTTGTAGACAGCTGATATCGTTGCGCCACCTGCCGTAGCATATCTTAACCACGCGCTTCTTTCTGCGTGGCCTCCGCGATCTGCTTGGGCAGCTCGACGACGCTGCTGTAATGTACTCATGTTAACCAAAAGCTCACCGAACGCTACTGGTTAGCGCCATTAAAGAGAATTTAGTGGAACACTAAGGTCGCCTAATGTTTAACATGTAAGCACACATGCCGAATGAGCGTGTGTGCTCATCGAACGTGCGTGCACATCACGCACACTTGTTCGTTTACGTTAAGCCGGTTTTGAGCATTGCTAGCCTTGTTTTAGGCCTGTATTGACCACTTGAGAGCTCCGGAAATTTCGACCAAATGGGGTCTTTAACGTTCACCTAAATCTATGTACACGGGCCTCTTGCATTTCGCCTTCATCGAAATGCGACCGCCGCGGCCGGGATTCGATCCCGCGACCTTCGCGTCAGTATTCGAGCACCATATCCACTAGACCACCGTGGCGAGTAGCCTTTAGAATTTCGGCGCAGCGCATGCCGAAAACACTTACGTGTTCTGGCAACTATGTACTGGAACACGCTTACTGACAATGAAACGAACGCCGTTACAGACACAAATTAACACGAGGAATATCACTTTGCGCGTTTCTGTCTTTAACGGTGTTCGTTATAGTAGACAGCGCAGGAAGAGTCTGAATTGCACTGCACAGCGCGGGAAAATACGAACGCACACTACCTCGCCCAACTTGCGTCTATGTTGGAAACACTGCAGCCAACTAGTAGCTGACGTACGAACCCAACTGTGTACCCGCCGTCTGATTACGGCGCGTCGTCTGCAAACGAAGCATCTAACCCTGCGGGCAAAAAATTAGCCGCCAGTGTATCGAAAGTGGATAATGAGCTTATTCTTGCGTACGTGCGTGTGTGTGCGTGCGTCGTATAATCTCCCCATATCCTCTTCATCGTTATACGATCCCCCTATCTTCCTCTTCGTTACCGAGTTTCTCATTAAAGCGAGCACTTATTTCATAACTTATTTCCGGGCCGCCAGACAACGTATACCTCATTGGATGGCATCGGGTTCCGTTTTATTTCTTTATTTTTTATCGCGTTCTTGTTCGACAATTTAATCCCGTGTATATGCACTGTCAGCTTCTTCTGTTTAATTTTTTTTTTTTGGGTCGTCTGCTCCATATGTACACAACGTGTCGTCTGTTGCATGGATTCTTTGCTTTTTTTTTCTTTAGCAGCCAATTTCGATTGAGCCAGTGCACTTCGGCTTTGTCTAGCTTTTTTCCTGCCTCGTTCAAGTATACACAACTAGCCGAGACGAGTACGTTATACTGCACGATCGACTTCACGTTGCACGAAGCCAGTCAGAGCTTATTTGCGTTTCGAAGATTGGTTTCTGTTGCCTGGTCGTCTGTTTTTGTTTTTATCTCTTTTATTGATTTATTTTTTGGGCGTGCCGTTCGATTCTTCGATTCCTGCCAGCAGTGCAACCCTTACGGCATTATTTTATTGTTATTTTTTTCTCTCTAGTTCATTATGTTCTCTGACTCAATGGACAATGTGCATCTGCACGCAGAAACCGTAAAGTCAGCTTCCTTAAATGGCCTTCTGTTTTCTTTTTTCTCAGCACCTCTCCTTCTCTCCTTTTTTTTTTTTGCAACTTAATGATAGCTCACCGTAAGGCTATTCTGTACTAGCATTTGGGAGCATTATCGTTAGGCCTAACAAACCAGAACACAAATTCTAAATCGAGAGAAAGGAGGGCTTACTCGCAATTAAGATCCTCCCCTCTGTGTTTCCCGTTTGTTCATTTCCTAAACGATGCGAAAAAACTGGGCGCAGCCTCTCTATGTATGTACACTCTTAAGAAAAAAGCGAGTATTTGGGGAGTATTTCTGCTACACAACAATAATCGTCATCCACCTCGCGTACTTTCCTCGCGTTATCACCGCGGTCCCGGCACTTCCCGGTCACGAACGGCGCGCGCGTTATCAGCGTGACATTGCATTCTTGATAGGAAAGTGACGAGAGCCAGGTTTTCAAGACAGGAAACGCGAGCAAGCTAGATGACGATTATCGTTGTGTGGCAGAAATACTCCCCAAATACTCGATTTTTTTTTCTTAGAGTGTACGCTATATAGCTCGCACCGCGATGACGTCACGCACAGCGCATGCGCAGCCTCCGGTGGCATCCAGTGCGTGCGTGAACGGCTCAAAGGCGTCGAAGAAGGTCATGGGGCTGCCCCATTCGCTCGCAAATGCATCCTCCTTGCCATTGGCCGCTTTCTCTATGATTATATACCTCTCATCCTCATTGATTGACGTCTTTCTCTTACGAAAAACGCCAGCGTAAGATATTTGTGTGCGTGTGTGCACACACCCACGCACGCACACACGCACACACACACACAGAAAGAAAAAGTAGAAGCCCGTAATAGCGCGCATTCACGGACCTCTACCATTTTGCCTCCATCGAAATGGGACTACCGGCCTGGATTCGATCCTGCGACCTTCGGGTCACCAGTCAAGCACCATAACCAGTAGACCACCGCGGCGGGTTGAATCGAGGTTAACCCTGAATCAAATTTGAATTAACACCGTGGCGACCGACTCTCAGCACGTAGAACCAGTGGTGATGTCTACGCGAACGAAAGTGAGGAAGGGCGGAGGCACGGAGTGCTCTGCATAGATTCACGTTCTTTTTGCTGTTCGCGTTCACGTTCTTTTTGGGCCATGATATGAGGTTGAAGTTTAAGAACTCCCAGGGTCCCTTATGCATTCACCTATAAGGCGACTCGAAGGCAAAATCTCTTTCCTCTTCTTTTTCTTCTCAGTCGGTGTAGTGATCCTCCCCCGCGGCCCCCTCCGAAAGCTTTCTGCAGCTAACGTAGTTTCCACTGCCTCCAGGATCGGAGGCATTGCAAGGTGTCTGCACCACGCGTGGTTTTGCACGGCCTCCGTGATCGACCCATCTTTGACCAAGCAGCGATGTCATCTGATGACGTCATCTCGTGGTGATTTTTTTTTTTTTTCGCAGCACTCGTATCGACGCCGTCAGCCAATTTTCGCGTTTGATGAGGCATCTAAGTCTTTCGCCTTGAGAAAACAATGCCATCGACTGAGGACGTCAAACTTCGCGAGAGCATAATAAGCTTTCGCCTGTACTGCCGTTAGCGTTAGCTGTAGGGGCTGTAAATGTTTGGTAATTATGATTGATAGCTTTCTAAACAAATTCATCTGCCCTACGGTAACACGACAGTATTTGAAGACAGCAATATCATTACATGTTTACAACAAACGTCAGAGTTGCCCTTTAAGCAGCGCAGCGCCGCAGCCGCGCACTAAAACCCACCGCGCTCGACTCGCTTCACTGTACATCACCGCGGTCCACCTCTCTTGCTTATTGCCATATTTGCGATTACTGCGTCCAGTCCCCTCTGCTTCCACTCACGTATATATATAAGACCTTTGTCCTCGTCCAATCACCTTAATTAAACTCGCTCCGTTGTCGGTGGAAGGGGGCGGGGCTTAATAATCTTGACCCGCACTTCTAATTCCCCTCCGTATCCGATACCTTTTAAATTGCTCGCAGCGCCGCTAAGCCTCGTTATACATTCTCTACCTTACTTTCCCTAAGCCTAAAGTTCCTCTTTCTCTTGTTGTCCTATTCAGCCGCTCTGAAATGACTTGACTGGTCCGCTGTATTAGCGCCGCGTAATGCGGTAATGCCCCGCACTCTTGCTATGTGTACTGCCCAAAAGGTTTCCACTCACCCGTGGCATGCATGTAATTAGACCGGTGCTGGCAGACTATGAGCCGCACCGCAGTAACCACGTTTTGTTTCTTGCAGGGTTTTTTTCTTTTATTTTTGAGAACCTCGGATGTTTCTGATCTTCCTCTTTCTTTTTCGACGTCGCGCCTTTTTTTTTTTTTTTTTTAGCTGCTTTAAGCTCTACCCTTTGCTTGCTTTTAAGTTTAACTTGTTTGTTAGCACTTTTCAGTCGGGAGCATCGCGAATCGGAAAATGACCTGCGGTGCTCGAGAGTGTGTGCGTGTGCGCGTGAATCGAAAACTAGTCCATTAGTGTTCCTGGGCCTTGTTGTTGTTGTTGTATGCGAAATATTTTATGTCGATTGAACGTGTTTCAGATGCAGTTTCTGGGTCAACAATAGAAAAATGTTTCCGAGCTTTGATTCGCGACTGGCGAAAAACAACTCTTCTGTAAAGTGGGGCATACCGAATAACATGATCTAGGATCATGGTATTCTGCATGATATTATCTATGTTCATTTCATATTGTCATATGATATATGGTTAGAACTATGATCAAGACAATATGTACACTATAACGTTCATATATGGATTTGTGCACTAATGTATAGTACCGTAAATAGTAGATGCATGACATCGCTTAAGACTGTCGTGCACGTTCGACATCTGACGGAGAGTCGTGGACTTCTATGACTCCCCAAGTAGTTAGGTGCGAAGTATGCTGGTCCATCTCCCAATAGTCTGTGCCCAACTTGAGCACCGAACCCGCGGTCATATGATCATATAGGGTTCATGCCGCACACCTCAGGTAGCCGGAAGTTACATTTCAAATTGTTATTAACGTTATCCTTGCATCTAACACATTCCGCGTTTTACTTTGCCCGGTTGGCTCACCTGTTCTGTCTCGCCACTTCTATTTCCTCGCCGTCGCTCGTGGTGGAACGTTTTCGGTGAAACCCGAAGTTCGTGTCTTCAACTTCCTGCTGTTGCGGACGATCTTATCGTAACGTCATTGCGCACGTTAGCTGAACCTTAAAAACGTTGGTCTTTTTAGGCGGTGAAAAGCAACCGCCATCTTGTATATATAGGCACACGTTCGGGAAGTGCAGCCTGAAGTTCACGGGTTTGTATCTTGCAAGAATTTAGGAATCGCACGTTGGAAAGCGAACGGGAGCTAGTTGTGAGAGGACCACTGGCCGGTGCGGTAGCGCACCTGGGTTCGAGGCTTATAGACCGAAACTTCTTCTATTCTTTGAGAAAATCTCTTGATTATAATAGACAGCGTCGTATGCTGTAGCTCATTGAAGACGTCTTAGAGTCATCCATGTCCTGAAAGGCTGGACTGTACGGTGGTCTATCTTGTAAGCACGCTTACACATCTCTTTGGACACGGTAATGCTGTGCCAGCTTCGGTGGTCTGTAAGGTAGATCCGACTGCCTGGTGCTTTCTCTTTCGTCGCAGCTTATTTTTTTTTTTTTCGAGTTAGTGGAAGGGAATATGGAGAAGACGCTTCTCTCGGCGGCGGAGTACATTCAACGATGGTCATACTGTCGAGACGGTAAGGTTACCCACAGTCACAAACAGCTCGGACGGATGCCATCACCTCACGTGTCAGGCGTCGCGTTCACGTACCTTCGGGACAGTCTTTGTAAGTTTAGATTGCTGATTACGAAGTGGCAGGTTCCTCGTCACTCGTTCCGAACTTACTTGAAAAATTTCTCTCGACAACTTTCAGGCTCGTATGTGCAGACCAGAACGGTACACGTTTGCACTGGCGTATACAGCTTACTGGAGTATCCTAGTGCGATACACTTATCGCGTCGGCGTCTTCTGCATCGTTATACATCGATGGGGCTCTTTGAAGGAGTCGAACCGAAAGCACTCGACAATAGACGACAGGTATCTCATAACCTTATCTCCTTCGGCGGTCGCAGTTACCTAATCTGGCCTTCGCCCACGTTTTAGCGGTGACGCGTCACCCTAACTTTTCGCCAAGGGTTCAGGTCACCGCGTCGTCTGGCTCGCGTCGTCTGGCTCGCGGTGACCTCATAATACTCGCGGCAGGGATAACGAAAGCACAATGCTGGAACGCACGAAGAGTCCACTTGCACGGAGTAACAATCTTTAGACCTCATTCACGGGCGCATTCACAGTTCAGTCTGCCAGTTTTACAGTTCACTTGCACGGAAATTCATTGCAGACTCGGTTCATTCGTTTCTCTAGTCTTTCACTTCCATATTCCATGAGCCTAACTGTGATGGAGTCCATCGCATGTTACATCAGAGGGAATAGTCCAAGACGTTTACTTCGTATTCTCCTGCCCGTATGTCGGTAAATTCACTTCAGGTGCCACCAGTCGATGAGTTCTGGAGCTTATCGGGCCCACTATCTGTCTAACCGTCCGGAAGGTCACCACGAATCTGATCAATTTATCAATCCAGGCCACTTCAGGGTCACCGGTGCATTCGACTAGCACTTCAGACTCCATCAGTCGACTCTCTTCAGCGTCGTGTTTGCCGCTTCGCTTCGTCCTTGTCCCTCGTCATGCCAACCATTATGAACTCGACCCTCCTGGATCGTCGTTACATTTTCGACCAGTCCATCCATCTTGTATTTCGCTGCTGGTTCCATTAATCCATCCGTCCAGAACTTCGCTGCAGGTTCCGTCAGTCGAGGATGACCACAGCTGCCATCGTTCCATCTGTTCGAGAATTAACTGCACGCTACGCCAAGCTCATCCATCATGGACTTCACTGTCCGATTCCGTCAAATAATGTGCTTTAACGTCGGCACACTTTCAATCGGCTTATCCATCCGGTATTTTCGACCACTCTATTCATCATGTAGTTCACTGTACAGGTTCCATCAGTCGGTCGTTCCAGGGATCACCCCAACTTCGATTGCACTGTCGTTCCAAAAATCCACTGTATGATTCATCAAGACGTTGCATCGTCGAATTCAGCGCATATTCCATTAGTTTATTCTTTGATCAGCTCAATTTCGATTAACGTACTTATTCTGAATCTCACCGCACTTTTGATCGGTCCGGCCGACTCCGTCACTCCGTTCGCCTGTAGTGGCCACAGCTTTCATCACTCCATCCGTCCGGAAATTTATACCGCGTATTCCGTCACGTGGTTCGTTTAAGGTCGGCGTAGCTTCGATCATCGCTTATCCCTTCTTCCATTCACCGCACTTTCGGCCTGTGCATTCGTCCTGAAGTTCACCAACCCTGCACAGGTCAGTCCAGGGTCACCACTGCTTCCATCACTTTATCCGATTAGAAATACGCTGCAGGCTTCGTCATTTAGTCTATCCTTCATGCATTTCACTCCAGATTCCGTCAAGTAAATCCGCCTAAAGAGGGCGCAGCAACGTTGCTTGTTGCGCAGTTTCGATCGGTTTATTTATCCTGCATCTCGCCGCCTTTTCGAACAGTCTGTGCATCAGTCCACGGAATTCACTGCAGGATTCCATCACTACATTCGTCTGTACGGTCACCGCGCACTCCGGCCATCCATCACTCCGTTCGTTGTATGGTCACCGTACACTACGGCAGTCCACTTCTAGGATCCTCGCCGCAGGCTCTAAAAGTCCGTCAATACAACCGTCTTGAAGCGTTCGCCGTAGGTTCCAACGCGTCGTTCAGACGTCACTCTGCGCTCCGGAGGCAAGCAACCACGACGGACGGACGGACGCGCGCGCACAACAACAGGCGGTCGCATCGCTCGTCGCTCGCGTCCGCCGACGTTCTCAATCGCCTCTCGCGTCCTCTCGAGTGGGGAGGGTCCCCGGTGGGAGGTCGTCGGTGCGGCAACGTCCCCCTCGCGCTCTCCCCAATCCACTTGTTGCTCGCGCATCGCATGCCGTGAAACACCAACGTCGCATGAAGCAGGCAGTGCTGGTCTGTACCATACTCTATCTATCTATCTATCTATCTATCTATCTATCTATCTATCTATCTATCTATCTATCTATCTATCTATCTATCTATCTATCTATCTATCTATCTATCTGTCTGTCTGTCTGTCTGTCTGTCTGTCTGTCTGTCTGTCTGTCTGTCTGTCTGTCTGTCTGTCTGTCTATCTATCTATCTATCTATCTATCTATCTATCTATCTATCTATCTATCTATCTATCTATCTATCTATCTATCTATCTATCTATCTGTCTGTCTGTCTGTCTGTCTGTCTGTCTGTCTGTCTGTCTGTCTGTCTGTCTGTCTGTCTATCTATCTATCTATCTATCTATCTATCTATCTATCTATCTATCTATCTATCTATCTATCTATCTATCTATCTGTCTGTCTATCTTAAGGGATTGTTCTTCCAATGGGTCAAACGTACCTAAAAAGATTAGATATACAACTTAGCGGTTATCTTTATTTGCCAGCCGCTTCGACCAGTTATCCGAGCTTCATCAGGGCTCACATCGAGGTTTACAGCAGGTTAAACTCTGATAGAACCCTGATTAGCGTGTTAAGGGTCCGGCCTTCACCAGGGTTTCAGGTCGGATCAGTGTTGTTGTTGGGTGGAAGCTGTCGGTAAATAAAGATAACAGCCAAGTTGTGTTTCTTCTCTATGTATGCGTTTTTCTTGTCATTGTTGCCGTTAGTCGTAATCCTTGCTCATTTACAAGGTCAGAGAGAGAGAGAGAGAGATGAAGGAAATTTTTAACCAGAACTGTTTGCTACCCTACACGGGGTCTGGGGTAACGGAATGTAGAAAAAATCAAGGCAGCTTCGCCCTAGGGGTGCCAAGCCTGAAGGAAGTGCAGAGCTGGGCAGCCTTCTTTGTTTCTCTTCAGGTTTTCTCTTTCTTTCCTCCTTTCTTTTTCTCTTTTCGTTTTTCTTTCTGTCTTTTTTTTCTCTCTTTATTTCTATTTTTCTTCCTGTTTCTCCCTTTCTTTCTTTCTCTATTTATTTCTCGCTTGCTTCCTCTCTTTTTCTATTTTTATACGTGGTTTTGCCTGTGTAACGCCAAGCGACGACAGCGCACCCCGGGCCCCTAAAATGCTCGGCACTTGATATCATCATCAAGGCGCTGGAAGAACAAGAGGAACTTTTCCATGGCGCGAGCGCGCACTCAGTATGCTACAGATGGCTATGCTATACGTGGTTTTGCCAGCGTTACGCCAAGCTACATGAGACGACGACAGCATACGACAGCCCGGGCCCCGCACTTGAAACAACAAGGAAAATAACAGCGATAGAAAGAGAGCGCATGCACACATCTACTGTTGTTCACAGCATAGAACGACACTTGTCAGTACTACAGATATAGAGTAGTTTATCCATATCTGTGGTTCGTTAAAAACAAAAAAATGGCTCTTTTGACTGACATTTGATGAAAGCAACGTTAATGTTATAACAGTGGACAGCTAACACTAAATAATCATTTAGCCATCTCCAGCCAACATTAGTCAACATCAGTCAATATCCAGCGAATACTGGCTGCTTGAATAGGATACCCAAAACTTTACGCACGCACTCGCTTGCGTTTGTTGCCACTGCACATGCGTCATGCGCTAACCTCTTGAATACGCACGTTGTATCTCGAAGGTAGCGTGCGTACCCAAGGAACGCGAATCTTGCCTACCCAGTTCTAAAGCTCTCTATCGTCTTCTATACATGTCTGCACAGGTAGAAATAAATCCTGAAACGTAGGGCACGCACCCACCGCGCGCAAGTTGCGTACCGTTGTGTTGTCGTCTTCGTCCGTGGCTTGCTTTCGTGTCGGCCCGCTTCCTTCACTAGGAGTTGTTTTTAGGCCACGGCTGCCGCAGGGAGCCAGCGCCCTTGAGCTGCCAGCATATATTCTAGGCGCAGTACTTGAGCGTCGATGGGCTCACACTCGCGTCTATCTATCCGGCCCCCTTTCTTTTTGCGTTGCCGAGATGACTGTATAGCACGCAGCAGCGTTGCGGTTCGACGTTGGGGCGACAATGAAGAAGTGGGCCCCTTCACACACACACACACACAATTTTTGTTAGTGTCTTTCTTCTTCTGGTGCAACGAATAAGCGCGGGGTCCCTTTTGCTGTCAGCGGTCTGCCATGTTGCTGACGTCTTCGTGAGGCGATGAATGAGATAAAGAAAGATAAAAAAGAAAAGAAGAGGCAAGGACGGCGGCTGCATGACAGAGACGATTCGCAAAACGTTGCCCCCCCATCCGAGGCACTTGAGTTTCCAAGGCGGCCGCCTCCTTTGTTTCGGGCCGACGGCCGAAACAAGCGCCACTGTGTGTCGTGTCTTAGTGTGCAGTGTTTCTTCGTCACTTTCTGCCACATTTTTTTTTTATTCTTTCTCCAGTGGTATAGTCAGGCTGCGCGCGTGCGGTAAAATAAAAAAAAAAGTCAAACCGCGGTGACGTATAATTGCTATCATCGAGAACAGTATTCGGCCAAACTGTAAATTTTGTCAAAAAATAGCGGATCTAGATCTCGTATTATTTGGGCCTGCCCACGGGCACCCCGACAGGGCCGAAAAAATTCAGAATGGGGGTCAGCGGGAGACCGTGCGGCTCAGCACGGCCCCTCAGGACGAACTCATGGCTATCCAGCAGGCCGAGGATGCCGCTAGAGCCCAAGGGGTCCTGGATGTCATCTAAGCGGGGTCGACCCCCCCCCTCCCCCCACCAATATGTCGGCTACCAAAATAAAATTTATCTCTCTCTCTCTTTCTTTTTCTCTAAAAGCTCATTATACTGTTAGGTAGACACCCAGCGCCAGAAGCTTACTGGACACGGAAGAGATATATAACTTTATTAGAACGCCAGTCAGTGAACGTCAAGAGAGAAGTCCGTCACACCTAGCCGACAGCCGGAATCCCTCGAGACGCGGCAGCAGCAAGGGCATATTAGATAGCTCTGAAATTCTTGGAGGCCCTGTTCCGCAGCCCATACCTCAACGACCAGCAGTATCACATCGCTGAAGCCATTGATACTGGACACGAGATTCGCGATAGAGTTGAATCAGCTTTTTTCGTAGTCACGAATTAGCGAGATCAGATGGCGCAGTCAAGTTGAAAGGCGGCACCTAGTGGTGGTATCTCGCAACCAAGATAAGTCTTGGGTGTCGTCTTCTCAGCTGACGGCATCAGAATCGATCCAGCCAAACTGGATGGATGGGAGGTCATCGAGACTCTCGAAGCGCCCATTGAGATTGCAGAGCTTCGCTGACTTCTCAGCATCGTCAACTATTTAACCAGGTTCCCTTCCAGCAGCTCCTAGATAACGGATCCACTGCGGGCTCTTTATGATCCAGAAAAACGACTTGGTCGTGGTAACGTTAACAGGAGCCTGCAGTCTTCAACGAAATGAAACAACTTCTAGCATCAAAGGGGTGCATTGCGGAGTACCTATGGTCCTATACGCCACCACTATCTCGCGGGGAGGAGGAAGGGTAAGGGGGGGGGGGGATAGTCAGCGAACGTTGCCCTCATATATGGGTCATTTCTGAAGTGGATTTGACGTCAGGTTTCGAGAAACATATCGATACTAGTCTCCAGAAGGACTGAAATCTGGACGCCGATTCTGAAATATAGAATTTTGTTCCGTGGCGATTATGTTTCAAATTTTTGCCTCGGGTGCAGTAAACCATTTAGTTGAAAGTTAGCCCGGATACAACAGTACACACTTCGATAGATCCCAGCTCGTGATCAACACCGGGCCCTCACGTTTCAGCTTTGCTGTTTAATATACGTAGCACTTGGGCGGTGATTTTTTTTTTTTTTACAGGGAAAGCTGTTGTAAGATCACGCTAACAGTGCCGTACTTGTCCGTCGCCGCCGGTGTCCGTAACCATTCTCGCGTGAAATGAAAATTAAAATGAAATAAATAAAAAAAAAACATCCAGGATCGAATGGGAAGAGCAAGGCCGCTTTTCGAGCTTTCGCTGTGGCTGTGCTGCGCGCAGGCCTGACGTTTTTTTTTTTTCTTTTCTACCTTCTTTTATCGCCATCTCCGCGTGCTCGGCACGTTCTCTCTTATCTCAAAGTCACGCTATCGCGCGATGTCGTCACACGTGCTACACGCCGTCCCTTCTTTGGAGCTGCCGCCGCCGTCCGCTGGCCACCCGTAATCTATCCACGAGAGTACACGCCGCATACTGCACGCAGTGCGGTGGCATCGTCTCAACTCTTAAGGCCGAACCATATAGAGCGTTTTTGCCGGCGTTTTCCCGGCGTTTCGTACGCCGGCGTCCCTCGACGTCGACGCTACCGGTGACGGTGGCCGAAACGTCCACCTCTGGCGGTCCAGACATCAGGGCGGCGGCGCGCCGGAAGCAGTTCGATGGACGCAGGACCAATCAGCGTGCGGCTGGCAGCGAACTTCCGCTACGTAACGGCGTCGTCGATGCTGCCAAAATGGTTGCCGCCCGCCTCGGATCTAATAGTCGTCGCCGTGCACTGTGTGGCCCTTAATTCTCAAGATGCTTGTATTTGACTTAGCTGTTCCCTAAAGCTTCGACAGCAAAGTGCTCGTGATATCTTTGAACTCTTTCCACGTCTAGGCACTGATCTGCAACTATGCAAAGGGCAGAAAGCCGGCGCACAGTTACAGTGAAACGTGTTTCCATCTTAGTCGAAATCAAGAAGAATGAATGGGCATGGGCAGGGCACGCAGCGCGCAGACAAGATAGCCTTAACCTCTGGTCATTAAAAGTAACAGACTGGATTCCAAGAGAAGGCGAATGCGCGAAGGGGAGGCAGAAAGTTAGGTGGGCAGATGAGATTGAAGGGGCCATGACATGGTCGCCCAACAGTGTGCGGTTTTCAGTGAAAAATAGAAGTAGAAGGCCTATTGTAACATACACACACACAAATATATATATATATATATATATATATATATATATATATATATATCATGGCGCTCTTTGGCCACCGATGACCCTTGCGCCACAAAACCCCGCTAATCATCATCAAGAATATTTCAGTACAAAATAAACGCTAGAAGTCGCCGGCTATAAACCCCGCCCACCGCCGGCGACCGCCATTTTGACATGGCGTGTGTGACGTCATGTGCTGCATGGAGCAGAGCCGTCGCCTTCTGCCAAGCTGAAGAAAGCTGAAATAGCTCGATTGCATGCTAGCTGACCAGGGAACAAAATCGTTCGCCGGAACGCAGACGCTCACACAGCAAGCGGCTTGTTACGTCACGGCTTGCAAGTGCGCAATGTTGCCCGACTATCGGGCCGCTTGTGCACCTTTATAGAAAATATTCATTTATAAATCAAGTGCTCGACCAAATGCGCTAAAATTTCACCAGCTTGCTTGTGAGCACACAAGGATTAACCCACATAAAACGGATTATGGTCGAAAATAGAGTGGCACGGCCCCTTTAAGAAATTTGTGGGGATGACATGGCCGCGGCAGGCGCAGGACAGGACCGGGTTGAGTGGCGAAACATGGGAGAGACCCTTGCCCTGCAGTGGGCGCAGTCACGACGATGATGATGGTGATCGGGAGGGACCCTTGCCCTGCAGTGGGCGCTGTCACGATGATGATTGGGAGAGACCCTTTCCCGGCAGTGGGCGCAGTCACAATGGTGATGATGATGATTGGGAGAGACCTTTGCCCCGCAGTGGGCGCAGTCACGATGATGATGATGATGAGGAAACTACGAGTACACGGATGTTCTAGCATTTCGCCCCTATCGAAATGTTGCCGCTGTGGCCGCGTATCAAACCCGCTTTCTCCAGCTCGACCTTACCTGATAAACTTCCACGGCGGCTAGGGGGAGATGAAATTTTTAAAAAATATATATTGAGGGCACAAAAAGGAATCGGCTCGCGCAAGGCAGAGTAAATTGGAGGTCGTTGGGAGACCCGTTCGTCCTTCAGTGGACATACATTTAAACAAAAAAGAAACCTTGGACGACCTTAATGTTCTATTTACGTGTCTGTAATGGCGCTATATCCCCTAGCGTTTGGTGAACTTTTGGTTCACTTGGGTAGACTTGAGGTTAACTTGCTTCTTCTGGCCGTATGGGTCGTGCTTTTGGTATTGTCAAGAGAGAGAGAGGTCTGTTGTGACAGAAAAGCTGAGAGGTCGGCGTGAATCAATTTTCTGACCTGCTACTCAGCGTAAGGAAAGGGGAGGAGGTGGAAAAGAGAGGAGATGTATTGTGAAGGGGTAATTGACTAATAATACAAGAGAAACCGTTTCTTTGTTGTAGTGTATCTCTAAGTTTCCTTCCTTTTTTTACTTTCTTTGTTTGATTGATTGATTGATTGATTGATTGATTGATTGATTGATTGATTGATTGATTGATTGATTGATTGATTGATTGATTGATTGATTGATTGATTGATTGACGTTGCTCACCTTTGTTTGCCTACCGACCCGATACCATCGCAATACTAGGCGGACAGAACAAAAAAGCGTGCACTTCAATACTCCCATATGTGTTTCGCACTTTGCGATTCGCAGCTTCTCGGTGTTGTCTTTCGTCGTGGGGCATTTAGCGATCGAAACTCGATCGGTAAACAGCGAGAGACGTACAGAAGCATGATGCGTCCAATTACGCTGCTCTTAGCCCGTAGAAGCACCAGTGACATCGAAGCGGTAATTTCATTACTAACCCTCGCGCAGACTCCCGCAAGTTCCACGAAAAACAGAAAGGACTAAGGAATAATATCGAATTTTGGCAATAGGAATCGAAGACCAGTCCTAAGGGACGCTCTCCTATATTTAGAAATAATCGAGTTAGTATAGAAGGATCCTTTCGCACAAGAGGGCGCGACTTCTGGCCGATAATTTTTTTGCTTTTGTATTAGTTTTCGTCGTTCCTTTAGAGGCGAAAGAAAGTAAAATCTGTGCGCGGTCTGAACTGTACATACCGCGTAACTTCGTTTATTAGCCGCGGTTCTCTTTCTCATGCAGCGTTAATAAACTTGCGTGGCTTTTGCACTGATGACGATGCTATTTCAATGCGCGTAATTCTACGGGAAGTAACTTAACTGAGCTTTCAGAAGCAAGTTTTTCGGGTATAAGCACAATATTAAACTTTTCACAGCTGGAATTGTGGCGGTAGATACGCGCTCTTTTTGAAGTAATATAAAGCGTAAAAACTATCATTTAAGTGCGTAATCAGTACGATATATAGACGGTTTCGCTGTTTACAAACACAGACCCTGGACGGCTTCCGGTTACGTGCACTGACGTAGCATTGGCGGGGGGAAAAAGCCTTGGCGGGTAGCCCGCTGATTTTCAACACTTCTCACCCTGTGCCTAGCCAAATATTTCAAATAAAGATGCTTCTAATCTATACTTAACATTATAAGAGTTTGTACTTAACTTATGCGCCTTTCTTTTATCTGAAGGTGGAAAAGGGGTATTTCCTTACTCTGACATAGCTTAAAAAAAAATCACAGCATATCCACGGAGTGAATGATGATGAGTGGGCGAAGCTGCGGAGGTTCATCGGTAAACCGTGAATCTTCCGTGAATTCTGCCCAGTACATCGTCACCGACGTGAGATTGGGCGCGTTTATACTAAAGGTTCGATGAGTTATGACGACTTGCAGCTACCTTTAATTTTACATGTACGCTGTGGATTTTCATTGTTTAGAAAACCATTGCTTTAGAAAACATCTGGCGTCTTTCGTTAAGCAGCTGGCGTCTTTTCGTTTTGCTTTAGAAACATCTGGCGTTCTTTCGTTTTGCTTTTACAAAACATCTGGCGTCTTTCGTTGGTTTATTTCATCAATCAACGGCGTTTTGAACAAAATTTTTATTGTTTAATCACGCACAGGAGAAATCTCACCAGGCACTACCTTGGAGGTAAACAATGGCTGCTAATGGGAATGAGAGACAGAAGAATTCGGCTTTTAGTTAACGCGCACGCTGCGAATTTTTTATTGTTCAACAACGCACAGGAAAAATCTCCCACCGGCACCACCTTGGAGGTCAAAGCGTAAGACTTGTTACGCACTACGACTACTACGACTACGACTACGAGGGACGAACGGGTGCCGCCTTAAGGAGCTTCGCCCCTAAAACATGCTTTCCGCTTCGGTGTTAGAGAGTGATAAATGAAGAACCGTAAGCTTCTTGGGGTACAACACTATCGCAGTCTTGAAACCGTCTGTAGTATACACTAAACTTTAACAACGGCTTAACTGTCGCGTAATGAACATGTGGGCACCACTGCTGTGTATAATCACCCTCATGTAACAATGTAACACCTCCTAAGAAGGAAATACACACACACACACACCGGGTATACCAGCTATCTTTAGCAAAGGGTTAAAAAAATACAATATTAGAGGCAGGCGAGTGAAATCAGTTGCAAATTGCCGACAGCCACTTCACGCACCACAGACAATTTTCTGTTTCGTTATTGATTAATTTGTTGATAGGGGATTATTTAATTAAATTGCTAAATATTAACTTTAGGCAAGAAGTGCGACTTGCCAAGTTCGAGAGCGTCTTCAGAAACCCCCATTGCATTATTTGCGATAAAAAAAGTCTCACGCATAACATTTTTCCAAGCTGCAAAGAAAGCCCGCGAAATACAAGAAGAACCACGTGACTAGCGCATTCGCGCGCAGCGAACATGCTGCTCTCAGCCGTGGTTTGAGCGAACGAAATCAGCTGCGGCCGCGACTCGCCGGCTCCGTTGCAGCGGATAGGGCGATAAGTTAACGGTGGTTTCTTGGCCCGCGTCAGCCAGTTGGCGTGCGTGACCGTACAAGTTGTAGCGAGCCAATTTGCTACTGATTTCACACGCCTGCCTCTAACATTGTATTTTTTAACCCTTGGCTAAAGATAGCTGGGACACCCGGTAGATTATATATATACGTTAAACTTTGACGAAAGGTAACATTTTGCCAATTTGGTATATATGTATATGCGCGCAGTGCTTCGAAAAGAATTACCTTCTGGATAACGTGCTAGAAATTTTATTTATCTGCAGTGACGCGTTCTATATTTGTATATAACGCTTTCTATATCTCTCCATATATTTGTCTTTGTAGTTCGAATTTGCAACGAACGTACAGGCGTGGGTATACTGTTGCATCGTGCGTACAGTAGTCTGTCCAGAAATCAATTGCTCTAAAGCAGGAAATATGTACACGCGGATATAAATACAGACAAAACGTGATCGAAGAGAAGGGATACAAAAAAAAAAAAAAACGAATGTCGAAGAGAGAGAACGCGTGTCGAATCGAACACAACAAGCGATGGGTAGTGATGGCGATTCCCCCCCCCCCTTCCCCTTTCTCTTCCTCGAGATGTGCGTTGAGTC
Source organism: Rhipicephalus sanguineus (assembly GCF_013339695.2). Taxonomy (NCBI): domain Eukaryota; kingdom Metazoa; phylum Arthropoda; class Arachnida; order Ixodida; family Ixodidae; genus Rhipicephalus; species Rhipicephalus sanguineus. Next base: position 38,226,282 of record NC_051185.1, read on the forward strand.
ACGCAAGGTGCGGGAGTCGGAACGAATTCGGTCTGTTTACTCGCGTGCAGCTCGCCCGCTGATTGGGTTATGCGGTGATTAGGCCTAAACGAGTTATGTGGAGCCGCTGCGAGCTCTGCTGTTGCTGCCAGTACTCCGAGTTTCCTCTTTTTTTTCTTCTGCGCTCTACGCTCATCCTTTCTTTCTTTCTTTTTTTCTTTCGTTCGTTCGTTCGTGCGCGCGCGTGCGTGCGGGCGTTTGTCTTATGGATGTATATATGGATCTGTATGAAACGCGTCTGTCTTATATACATCGCGTCAAAGTGTCTACTCCCGAAGGTGCGAATACCGAAAAAGGCGTCGCCGTTCTTTGAACATCCGCATGTGTTTCGTTGACCGCTAGCTCGCTCCGGTCTGTGCTATAGACTATTTTACGGGCGGGTTTCGGTGCCGCCATGCTGGGCTGCCCTGTTTCATCTTGAACAACTAAGCGAACAGTGTTACGGTGGGCGTATACACATGAAAACTGTTGGGATGGCGCATTCGGCGTTTCCTGGCTTTATCAGTTCGCGTCAGGGGATACAAAAATAAGAAAACATCCGTTTAACAGCCCATGATGGCGGCGCCCATATGTCTTACGCAACGTAGTATATACCGCAGCACAGCTTGATTTTGTTCTTTTGTACGAACAGTGAAGTTGGGAAGGTGGCGGTTTTTCTATTACAGAAACAGAGTACAAAAGGCAAGCTATGGAAGATAACGGTCAGCCTCTTCGCGCTTCACGATGTAAAACTGAAGGTAGAAGATCTTCAGAAGACCTCGATGCGCTTGCGCTTTAATCTAAGTCTGCGTGACGCGGCGTGTCCGTTCGTTCTGGCCCACGTATGTACATTGCGTCAACCATACTTTATGTATGTTCGTGTGTGCGTTTGTATGTGTGCTTGTATATAAACACGCGCAAAATTGAAAACTTTCGGGGGGGGGGGGGGTTGAACCCCCCCCCCCCCTTCGGCTAGGCCATTGAAGGCATGCACACACCAAGCTTCGCTTTCAATCAATCAATCAATCAATCAATCAATCAATCAATATTTAATAGTCTTGTCAAAAATATAGCACATTGCAGGTAAATATGCAGGAGGAGGTCCCAAGGTTACACACCGCAGGCCGGACACTCCTTTGTTAATACCACGTTTTCTCGATACGGCAAGGGCTCCTGAATTTAGTTTGTTTCTGTTTAGCAATCATAGTTTGGACTTAATTTAGGGAGATGGCATGTTACAAATGCGTTCTCGGAGTCTTAGAGCCTGACAGAACACGTGACGTTCCCTTGGCATCGTGAGCGCGCAAGCGGCAACGACGTGGCTGCGACTACCAGACGAGCTATCTAACGCTCCCGGCCCGTTGTACTACGTGGGCCTTGGTTAGGGCTAGCCCAGCTCCGGCATCGACTGCCGCCGCCTCGTATGCTATAATAAAGCGCGATTTATCAAAGCTCGCGCAGACGAGCTCATCGGTGCTTATACGCGTATCTTTCGCTCTCTCTCTCTCTCTCTCATCCCTTTTCCCAGAGGAGTGTTTTTTTTTTTTTTTCTTGTCGGCGACGCGAGCGGCGCTCGCGCCCAAATATGATATTAGAAGGTAAAAAAAAATGAAATAGAGAGATAGAAACGATGAGTAACGACGGGCCCGCACTAAACCGCCACGGAGTTCTGTGTGCTCATCGCAACGAGATTTTAGTCCTCCACGGGCCCGACACACTTATTGCGCTTTGTTTGCTGTCTAGTCTTTTATTTTTATTTATTTAATTATTTTTAAGATAGCGAGTTCTCACCGTATATAGTACCGTATAGCTTCAGCGCTGCATGTCTCGAGAGAATACGCACACGCGCCGCACTTCCAGAATTTCTTGTTTTGTCTCGTTTTGTTTTGTTTATATTTATCGATCGTGCTTCGAAAATGATGGGCCGCCCGAACCTCGAAACGGAAGCTAGATAACGGGAACGCGTTCCGTGTGATGAAGAAAAGTAAACAAGTCATGTAACGAAAAAAAACAGAAAGAAACAAGGGTTAAAAAACAAAAGCGCGAAAACATAACCGAAAATTTCCGCGATGAAGTTTTCGCGGACTGTGCAAGCGAACTGGTAGGCGCGTTGCATAAGTAAATATACCTCCATGGATCTGAGGAAATAGTGGATTTTTTTTTTTTAATTTCATTGCTTAATAAAGACGATGAGTCGACGCGAACGGATAAGGAGTGGGGAAGGGGGGGGGGGGGCTGATATAGGAGGTTAACCACGCTTTCTTTTTTTTGTGTGTGTCATTTTGCTTCTCTCATAGCGGCCGAAGACGAGATGTCTCGAAGGAATTTAAAGGGAGCCCACTTTTATATTCCGCTCTCCGAACGCCATAATTCCATTTTTCTTTCTTCAACTGCGAATCCCGAAGTAGCTCTGTTCATAATTCAATGGCGGGAGCCCGGTTTATTATTCGCGGAGTCTTTGTTTCGGAGAAGCACCGAAATATATATATATATATATAGTGAGTGAGTGAGTAGGCAGTTTCACCTTACGTATATATATATATATATATATATATATATATATATATATATATATATATATATATATATATATACATTCCAACAAATACATTGCCACGGCTCGGTTAATTTTAAGACTCCACGCTTGGAATATGCATAGTGAGAAGACTTCGGATGTTTTTGTGTGAAGAACAGCGCAGAGCCAGTTCTTAAGATGTGTCTGCATACGTCGCCCTTATTACGGAGATCGTTAAGTTCAAAAAGGCGCCGTTTCGTGTCTTTCTTTTTTTATTTTTTACGCGACGGAGTGTCGGCCATTATTCTTAGCACAACGGTCCTCTTATTGCCTTTTTAAGGATTCGATTCGCTCTCTCGCTCTCTCTTTCCTATATTTTCTTTTTTTTTTTCTTTTTTAATATCTTAGCTTCTTGTTGCCGGAGTGGTCTGCTATTATTCTTGGCACAACGGTCTTGTTATTGCCCTGTTATAGATTCGATTCGCTGTATCTCTCTCCTAACTTTTTATTTCTACAGTTTTGTTAACTTGTTGCGAAAATGTCATCTTTGGATTACTGGCGCTCATATCTTCACGCAGGGTATGGACAGACTGACAAATTCGATCCACGTGTTTGTATTACTTCGATCTAGATTTCATTCTCTTCAAGTCTGGTTCTTTCTGTGTTTCCTGTAATTTCTAGTTGCGAAAATTTCAGCTTTCCGATTACTTGCGTTCTGCTTCGTATAAGTTATTCATTCTGCTCATCCGCCATTGATGTAACTTTGTTTTTGTAGCATTCGCTTCGTATTTTGATGATGACTACTCTTCGAATTATAAGTATACCAGTATTTTCATGTTTGGTAATTCATTGGTGTAAATGTTGTTGTAACTCCCTATTTGCGTTTTTGATAACTTCTTATTGTTTATTGTAAACACAGTTTGTTGTTGTGATGCCCTACAACCTACCCACTCATGGCCTTATGCCTAACACTATCGTAAGTAAAAAAAGGGAAAAAAATAGAATAAGAAATTGTCGCGGTGTAAAAAAAAAGAGTGGCAAAAAAAGCTACTATTCGACGCGTCTTTGCATAATTTTCGAGGTTGTATCAATTGATTCACCTTATGTTTGGTCGTTTCCGTTTTTGTTGATTCCTCTGCGAATTTTCCAGCCTGTGGATTATACTTGCGGGTTTTTCTTTTTTTTCTTTTTTTTTCAAATGTTCGCGTATAGAGCGAGACAAAACTAGAATTCGACACGTCTTTGCCATATTTCGAAGTAGATTTTGATTCATTTGATGTTTTTTTATTGACTTCTTTTTACGAAATTTCAGCTTTAGGAATGACACTTGTTCTCGTTCACGTATTTTTGAGAATGTGTGTGCGTGTACACACACACACACACACACACACAACCGACACGTTCTAGCTCCGTAATGTTAGCGTTTGAATTATTCCCTTATTCGTACATTCACGAAGCCCGCAACGGGGCAGAAATAATAATTCGACCATGGACTTCCTTTTTTCTCAGAGTTTCAGACGCCCCCTCTTCCCGAACGCGTCTGGGTGTTTAATGATTGAGGATGAATAGTCTGACTTTTTTAAATATTAAATGTATATGTACTATGTAAGGAGAGATTGGTGCCAATGCGTGGCGTCTGCTACTCTTCTTCTCCATGCATAATGCGCAAGGACGCGTACGAAGAACAAGAAAAAGCGTCCACTCAACAGAAAAGTTAAAAAAACACAAACATTCACACTGAATTGATTTTTTTTTTCTGTTTCTACGTTGTCTTATTTATGTTCTCCTTTTTTTTTTTTTGTCCTTAAAAAATTTCCAGGGAAAATATTGATAGGGTAGACATCGCCGCTAACGCATCCTTCACTGTTCAGTCTGGAGGTTATGTTTGGTTATACTGGTTAGGCTCGAGATGGCGAGGCACTCTAAGCTCCCTCGTTTCGTACTCATGTCAGATTATATCGTCTGCCATATGCCGGGGGCTATGCAAGAAACCCTTTGCGAGTATATGCGCGGTGAAAAGCGCAAGTGTGCGGACACACGAAGGCACCTCCTATCTGTGCAGCTGTGATTAAGTTCCACGTGTACTTCTATAGTAGGCAGTTTCTTTTAATGTTGCCGTTTTTTGGTATGTGTGCATATATGTATTCGATAGCGGACGGCAACCGTCTTTGATCTTATGCTGATAAGCCTATCTTTTACGGCAGTGATGTTACGCTCGATGTCGGTCATGTGTCGTACATAGAAAATTATCATCATCATGAACTGGCACTCGCTCAGTCACTGCCCGAGCACTCTGTACAGATGGTTAATTAACAAGAGAAGCTGAAACGGGCGGCCCCTAATAGTCATGTTTAGTAGAGTATAGCAAAGGGTGGGAAAGAGAGAGGTGAGAGGATAGAAGCCTAGCCAAGCCAGGACAAGCTATAGGTGCCCACCAGTGTTGCTGTGACTATGGTATACTGTGACCCAGACTTGCGCGACTTAGTGCAAGCTGCGCCATTTTTTTAACGATATGTGGCGATATCATTGCTCTTCTTTTGTTGTTTTTGTCTTTTGTGTGTCTTTCTGACACTGGAAGGTGAAGCAGAGAGAGAGAAAATGTCAGTGAGTGAGTGAGCGCACGCGCACTTGTGTGTGTATTTGTGTGCGTGCGCGCGCGCGCGTGTGTGTGTGCGTGTGCGCGTGTCTGTGTGAGTGAGTGAGTGAGTGAGTGAGTGAGTGAGTGAGTGAGTGAGTGAGTGAGTGAGTGAGTGAGTGAGTGAGTGAGTGAGTGAGTGAGTGAGTGAGTGAGTGAGTGAGTGAGTGAGTGAGTGAGTGAGTGAGTGAGTGAGTGAGTGAGTGAGTGAGTGAGTGAGTGAGTGAGTGAGTGAGCGAGCGCGTTTGTGCCCACGTTCAACCACTACACTGATAAACTCTCCTGGCGGGAGGGGGAAGGGGGCAGGTGAAAATTTTTGGAAGGGTGACCCCCCCCCCTCCCTTGAAACACCGCCCCTGAGAAAAAAGCAGGCAGTGTAGCTAACGTACACTGTGTTGTACATAATTACATATAGTAAAACAAAATTGTTCTTGCGAGCCGCTCCCCTCACTGTCGCAGTAAATAATTTATAAGAGCCAGAAGAAACGCTGTCTGCTGATTTCCTGCTTTCCTTATATATATGTATATTTTTTTAATCTTGTCAGCTGTCGCGTCTCACGACGGTGGTATATAGAAATTTCAGAGGCTTAATTAAGAGAGTGCTTCCTCGTCTCGCTTCATTGGCCTTCAATTAATCTCACTTAATTTCCACTTCATTATTTATATCGTCAGCTAAGTGCTCGTCTTCGCGTTTGTATGCATGACAGGAGCTAAGAGAAACGACCTTAATTCGCCTCTGCCCCGATGTCGGCGTCTGGCGAAAAATAGAACATCGCGCTGGCCATGAAAACGATGCTGTACGAAAAAATTGGCCGCGTATCTGCGTGCTTCGCTGCAAATGTCGTCGAAAGACGATAGATATAGTCTCTGCCGGCCGTACTACATGAGTCCTCGTCCTCTATGTTGAATCGTCGCATCTGGCTCATAGCGTCGCATTTGCAGCGCATCCTAAAAAAAAAAAAAAAAAAACACTAGCATTTTCAGCGCAGCCTAAGGAACACGCCACCTAATGCTTACGTATTGACGTTGCGCCTCAGATATGCGTAACATTTGCTTTTTGATCGACAATGTTCACAAGTATGAACGGCGCTACCAGTTCAAAATGGCTGGGCGTTCAGCAAGTGGTTAAACTTTGGCCGGGTGGCTGAATCGGGCGACAGACAGACAGACGGACCAAAATTCCCCGAGAAAGATTATCGTCTTTAAAGGAATGTATAGCGCAAGCGAAGGCGTATGGTGGTGGTGGTGGTGGTGGTGGTGTTGGTGGTGGTGGTGAAACTTTATTGCCCAAAAAAAAAAGGTCCTGAAGGACACTCGGCTAGGTGCCAGGTAAGGCGTATGCCATCAAGATACTTTTTTTTTTCTTCACAGCGGATCTGTTAGGGTCGAGGTTTGCCGTGTGTCGTCGATGGAAAATTATCATCATCATGAGCCGGCACGCCCTGTCTTCGTCCTCTTCTTCATCGCCTTTTTCTTCTGCTTCGATCCCGGAACACGCGCGCCGATTGGTCCGGCGTGGCGATGCAATTAACTCCGATGTTCGAGAGAACGATGTACAGAAAGAGAGGGAGAGAGAAAGAAAGATATAGAAAGAGAGAAATTCTTGCCGAAAAAAAAAATTCTTGGCGTGGCGAGACTCGATCGAGCCCGCGTCCCCACAATCCGAAGGCGTGCGCCGTAACCAATCGGTTATCTAGGCACGCTAGCAGAGCTTAGCGTAGCCTTGTGTGGTATAGTATAGTAGGGGGGGGGGGAGTGTGAAAGGGAAGTGAGGTTGACGTGGATGAAATGAGGAGGAGAGAGAGAGAGAAAGAGCGACACAGAAAGAAAGAGGAAAAAGAGATAAAGAAAGGTAAGGAAGAGATAAAAGGATAGAAAGACAGAGAAAGAAATAGACATAGAGAGAAAAAGATAGAAAGACACAGACTCGAAAGAAAAGAGAGCAAGAATAGTCGTGTATAGTACCATTTTCCAGAAAATGGTGTTATACACCATTTTGGATACACCAGTCTGGAAAATGGTGTTATACACCATTTTCCAGACACGCTCAAGCGCCGCCATCTTGGACTGATAACGTAGTTTTGTGTCCGTATCAAATAAACAAACAGTGCTACGGTGAACTCGCATGCGCGAAAACACTTGGGCCGGTACATTCATCGTTTCATGACCATGATCATTTCATATTACGACATAGAAAACAGGCAGAACAATCGCTTATCAGTCCAAGATGGCGGCGCCCATGAATCGGAAAATAAAATGGAGACAGGTGAAAGGGTAGGAGCTTAGCCAAGCCAGGACCAGGTAGGTGCCCACCAGATTTGCTGTCACCCAGCCATGCGCAATTTAGTGGAAACTGCGCTGTATTTTTTTTTCCTTTTCTTTTTTTGCGTTAGTCGAATACTTCGTGCATTTTTCCTTTTGCGTTTCATGATTTGTAGTTATCGTCTTAAAGAAGGGGAATTGTTCGAGGGGCTCGTTTCTTTGTTAGACACATCTAATGAAACCGTCGGCTCTAGAGCTTCTTCTGCAACCAATGAAATCATTCCTTATCTCATATCTTATGGATTGTAATATCTTGTTGTCGGTGGAAAGGAAAATGATAGGTGTAACCTTAAGAGACAGGAAGAGAGCAGAGTGGGTCAGGGAACAAACGGGGGTTAAGGACATTAGCTGAAATCAAGAAGAAATGGATATGGGCCGGGCACGTAGCACGTCGGCAGGATAACCGGTGGTCATTAAGGGTAATTGACTGGATTCCAAGAGATGGCAAACGCGTGAGGGGGAGACAGAAAATTAGGTGGGTAGATGAGATTAAGAAGTTTGTAGGTATAACGTGGCAGCAGAAAGCACAGGACCGGGTTGATTGGCGGAACATGAGAGAGGCCTTTGCCCTGCAGTGGGCGTAGACAGGCTGATGATGATGATGATGATGATGATCTTGTTGTCAAACATTGGAGACTACTATTTTTTGTACTTAACTCTAGCTTTCCGTACTTGCCTTTATGTTTTTGATAATATACTTTCGTGTTCCATTCCCTCTTCCCGCCCCGTCCTTGCACGTTGCCTCTCTCAAGGTCCGTACTGCTCATACTGCCAGCAGTGGTTGTCGTTGGCAGATATCGGCTAGTGTTGGCTTCCTTTTTTCACTTTTTCTTTTGTTCACTTCTTTGTCCTGTTTTCTTGTTTTTTATGTCCTTTGACTTCTGACAATATTTACGAAAAATACCTTCAAACTTCAGGAAATCGAACCGCTTTTCTTGTTTTCTGGGCGTTGCGTCTTGTGTTGTTTATTTATTTATTTATTTTTTTCATTGTACCTGATAAACATATGTGCGTTATATAATGTGTTAGGTGCTGCCGCTTTACAAGCTCATACCCTAACCCCAAATCGACAGTTTCCACTTCGGGAATTCCTGTTGGGTAGTATTTATACCCAACCTGTGTTTGGTGCATCGAACTAATGAAATGAATTAATGAAAATACATACTCGCTGCATTCACGTAATTAAATTGTCCGGTCTTTCTTCCGTGCAGTGCCATGCGAACCCTGCTGGCCAAGCTGCCGAGGCCCTGGATCGTCGACGAAAAGAAAGACGACGGCTACACCGCGCTTCATCTCGCTGCCCTTAACAACCACGTGGAAGTTGCGGAGCTGCTCATTCATCAGGTGAGTGCCCAACCGATTGCTTACAGTAAGCTGTATGCACCGTAACGGCTATGACAAAATATTTTTACATTCGTTGTACGCTCAAACATCATTATAAAGAAGTTATATTTTACACTAAAATAACTTCGTTATATCCGAAAATTAGTTATAAACATATTTTCCTAACACTGTATGTATTGCAAGACTATTCTTTAATTACTTCGTTATAACCGATATTTCGTTATATCCGTGTTCGTTATATCGAGGTTTTAGTGTATCCGGTTTTGCTGTATCAATGCTTGACTTGTTGTGCAAACAACATGGGTGATGCCATGGCTTCCTGAAAAAAAATTGGGCCGGGTATCGCTATTACAAAACGTCGCATATAACGAAGTATACGAGCTATTGTGTTGAGACTGATAGAGTGTTCCAAATACAGTGAAACCTCGTTTTAGCGAAGTCGCACCCGGCGTGTGAAAATAGCTTTTTACAGCAGCGCTCTTAGGCGAGCCGTTGCCCGGGTTCGCGAAGTAGTAGACAAGAAACTATCATCATCATGCCGGCGCACGCTCGTTTTGTCATCATCTGCTTCTCTCCCCGAACACGAGCACCAGGCGCGCACTCTCGATTCGTCCGGTGTGAGACGCAATAACTCAGATGAGCAAGAGAACGAGTACAGAGAGGGAGAGGAGAGCGAGAGAGAAATGGAAGAAAGAAAGAAATAGAAAGAAACGGACACAAAAAAATACAAAGAAAAAACAAAGTTCAGGACAGAAAGAGAACCAAAGGGAGAAAGAGAGAGAAACAAGGAAAGAGCAAGAAAGAAATTGAGAGAGAGAAAGAGATAGAAAAGAAGAGGAAGCAAGAAATAGAGAGAGAGAGAAAGGGAAGCAATAGAAAAAAAAAGAGAGAAAGAAAGAAATAGAAAGAAAGAGACACCCACTCAAACCCGATCAATACCTAGCCAATACTCGGGATTTACAATGTGATCACGTGAGCACTTCGTGCATCAACATGTGAGTACACGTGTGCCTAGTCAAGCCAGGACCAACTGAGTGCCGGCCAGCTCTGCTCTGCCCCAACCTTGTGCAACTCGGTAAAAGCTGCACGAACCTTTTCTTTTCATATCCTAAATTTGGTATTAACGCGTATTCACAGCACTGCATGTATTTTTAAAATGGTTTGTGCAGCGAGGCAGTTTTTATTATTTTGTTACATATGAATTTGTTGTCGAGATTTGACTTGCCCTTAGTCAGGGGTGGAAGCTCTGCGCCATTTGCGCCGCGCTGCGCCAATGCTCTTCTGCTGCGCCATCCTGCTCCAAAATGCATTATTGCGCCGAAACTGCTCCCAAGCGGTGTTTGGTGCACGGCCTCCTCGATGGGCTCCGGTGCGCCGCCGGAACCGATCACCGAGGGTATAGTTTGGTGCCTTCATGTGCCGCTGTCATCCGTGTCATGGCGCGCCTATGCGAGCTTATATCATGATCACATCACTTGGCGCGCTCTCGTGACGTTGTCGAAGGCGCAAAAAAGCTAGCGGGCCTACAGGAGCTAGCTACAAGAAAGTGAGTTGGTGCGGCCATATTTCGATTGTGACGCCGGCGGCAACGGAGTTTTTTGGCGCGCTACGCGCTCGAGGCGGTTTGTGTCATCGTGGCCTGGGATTGCGAACATGAATAAAAGTAAGTGCGCGCGCGTTGACGCTTCATAATGTCGAAAAGGTTCTATTTGCTGCGAATATTTAATTTGATGGGAGGCCATGAGGATAATGCGAGCAGCTGCCGCGGACGTATACGCGCGACCATTATTTAGAAACTTTGCATTAAGGAAACTGCTGTAGAGCTGAGTGTGTAATATGGATTTTGTGTCGTAAGTCTGCATGAGAAAGAAAAATTTGTTTTATCCGTTTGCGGCCAATGAAGCCACTACCAACCTCGAAACCACTCACAGAGCTTCGGTTTATGTAAGTCGGTTGGACCATTTCCGAAACTCATTTTTTTTTTAGTGAGAGCGTGCCTCTCCATGTGCAGAATTTTTTGCATTGCACACAAGCCCTTAGACCTTATAAATGCAGCATGTAAACACGCTCGTGCAGCGACGACCTTAGTCTCGCCAGTGCGATCGGTCGCGTTGTTCGATTTTGGCTCGTCAGAACCGGCGCTCGGCTCGTGGTCGAGTACGCTGTAGCTCGTATACCATCCGCAGCACATGACATGCCGCTCGCCGCCGTTGCTGTGTGTAGTTTGGTACATGAGGTGGCGAGTGAAGAAATATACAAAAAAGAACAAGATAGACACTTGGAAGCACAGGCGTGCGCAGGGTTCCCCATCAGGGGGGCAAAGGTTCATCGCAGCGCCCCCCCACCCCCCGCCCTACTAAGTCAATGTATGCGTCAGATTTTGCACCGCCCCCCCCCCCTCTTAGGTGACTAGAAGGGTCAATGTACGGGGCAGATTTTGCGCCCCCCCTCTTGGGTGATTAGGGGGGGCGCCCCCCCCCCCCCCCCCCCTGTGCGCACGCCTATGCTTCGAACGTTTATTACTCACAACACGAATGTGAGGTAGTACGAAAACAGAACCACGGGATACAAATTGTGCGCTTGCGACATCTAGTATCATCGCACCTCAAGTACCATATTTGCGTGCATATAACCGACACCAATAATTGACAAACTTTGAAAGGGAACTTGAAGAAAAAGGTGGAAGCGCGAGGCGCAATTTTTGGCGCGATTTGCGCGCGCCGAGGGACGCGCGTGTTTTTTGACGAACGCCTTCGTGAAGTCGTGCCGTTGCGCCCCGAATTGCTTATTTCATGCGCGACTGACGCATGGTTGGAGGGTCACGCGTGTCATTTTGACGAACACCATCTCAAAATCGCGGCGCCGCGTCTTCCTACTCGAAGTAGAAAAGAAAGCACCTCGCGCTGCGCATCGCCTGCTCGTCCGACAAGCGGAATTTAGGGTACAGACGCGTGTTTGTTTGGTTTCTTCCAATGCCTCCAGACGGCGCTGACCTCCGCGCATTTCGAAGGAAATTTTTGAAGCCGGCATGGGCCTTTGACGAAAATGTAGCAACCCGGCAAACGCGGCGCGAAAACGCCGCTGCTGAAAAACGTTCATTACCATGAACGGTTTTCATTTGTCAGTCTAGTCAAGTGTAGCTATTCAAAACATTGCTTATCTCGTTTTCCTGAGTCATTGCTCTATCACAGCTGTGATGTTTTAATGATAACACGTAGCGCGCGCGCGTGTGTGTATATATATATATATATATATATATATATATATATATATATATATATATATATATATATATATATATATATCATTTGTGTTAAGTGTGGTTGGTTCATCAGTGTGAATGTTTTCTAAAATCGTTGGAATGTTTTGACCCTACAATTCTGCTCGAAAACAAACTTGCATTGCTCCAAAACACACATTTTGGTGCTCCAAAGCTGCTCCAAAACAGCATTATTTCTGCTCCCTGAGCTGCTCCAAAACACTAAAGCGCGCTTCCACCCCTGCTTAGTTGAGCACTGAGTTTTCTGCAAAAATTAGTCAAACCGCGATATAACTAGCACGGACATAGTGGTTTATCGTTTATAACGAATTACTGGATATAACAAAGTAAATGTAGAGCTGTTTCACTGCTAATGCGGTGTAACAGGTATGTGTTTGTAACAAATTTTTTATGTAACCAAGCTCTTGTGTGAGATGCAACTTTGTAAAAGCGAGGTTTTGCTGAACTAGCTAGTGTTTATGGAAGCTGCTTGTGTGGTGGTTCTGCCAGCATAAAAATGATGGTTGGTACATTGATGCGCTGCATGTAATAAACTTTCTTTTCAACTTCAAATGGCTTTATAAATATCTAAAGCCATGACCACAAATGTTAGTCGAATTGATGTACTATTAAAAAAACCGGGAGGTCCCACGTGCTCTGGGAATCAATGTAATGCGAAGCAGCCAGCATAGAGCTGCATACATCACCTCGTTTGCCTTAGAGGCAAATGAAGTCATTCATGTGATGACATTTAGTTCACTATATATCGCGTGTTTGTCATGCATGCATATCGCAGATGTCATGCATGCAACTGACATCTCTTTGTGATAGTATTCACACATTAGTCTGGATATTTTTTCATCCTATCACTGTGAACTTATGGAGGACGTTTATTTCATTTTAAATTCAGGGCCATGCCAACATGGATCTGCAGAACGTGAACCTTCAGACACCGCTGCACCTTGCTGTCGAAAGGCAGCATGCCCAGATAGTCAGGGTGAGTGCGCAACACATTCCTAGTGATTGCACGTGCAGTGTTTGTGAAAGTGTTTTGCAGTCTTCATGACAACCGGAGTGCATACCTCCATACTTGATTTAAAATGTAATGTGTGTTTTTTCATGAAACCATCCAATCATAGCGCAGCTCCACAAGACTTAAGCAATGTATAAATTATGTTGTCGAAATGTGCTGCATCATTCGTACTTATTCAATAATGCAATAGCCTTTAACGATAGATCTGTCTGACATTTAGTGATGAAATTTATCCATGCAGCTACGGTGCAACACCACGGTGCTTTATCCACTATTTATGAATACGGGTAAATTACTTTATCCACATCTAGCTGAGCCAGCAATGCTTATTATGTGGCAGAAAACACATTATCTATATTGTTGGCCGACGAGGGGATGTGTTCAATATTTCTGATTAGGAACGCCATAACTGGAAAACCAAACGAAGCAGTAACGTGTCCGTTTGGTTGTATGCTGTTGCTTGAATGAAATTGCTTATATTTGTTGCAACTGTTCTGCTTGCATAACTCATTTGGGTCTCAGTGATACCCCTGGAAATTCAGTACAACTTGACTTGTCACACTTCAGAACACTTTAATTTTAGTTAAGGTTCATTTAAAAGAAGCGCATATTTATGACCCATTTCTTATCATATATGTGGTCACTAATAGATTATTTAGAAGGAGTAATATCTTGCTTAACTACGTTTCAAACAATAGCACATGACTTCTCAGTTTAGTGAACGGTATTTATCCTGAGCCTAGAATAAATAAAAGGTATTGGTAAGTATGGGATCAGAACGAGAAGACACAAGATAAGAATAGACGCAAGCAAGCACAGTCATGCTGTATCATAAATGAACAGATGGTAAATAGTTACAAGCATGTTCATTGTAACTTTTATCTAACACTCCACCATTCGCAGCACCTGGTACGCGAGGGTTGCAACCTGAACATACCAGACAAGGACGGTGACACGCCGCTGCATGAGGCACTGCGTCACCACACGCTGTCGCAGCTGAGACACCTGCAGGACATGCAGGACGTCACCAAGGCCGGGGGAGGACGCTTGAGCACAGCTGCGGGCTCGAGTTCCACTGCTGGAAACCTGGAGGTGAGGATAAGAGAAGCAAGTGTGCGTTGAGTAATGACACTGGCTGGTGGGTCTGTTTTGCACTGCTAAAGTGGGAGGAAAAATTCCAGCCCGCTCCACTTTGCGAAGCTGATGCCCCCCCTTAGTCAGGCTGTTGCCTTTCTATTGCCTATGTGAGGCGGCTTGTTCCTGGGGAGTCTGAGCAGTCTTGGCCATTCTGGAAGAGCGAACTCCTGAAGAACCGACACCCTCCTTTATACTCCACCGAGCCCCGCGTTGACCTTGTTCTCGCAAACAGTTGGGTTCTGACGCACTTTCCGCCAAGCCTTACCCTTGCCCTTGTAGGCACGCCTCTCATTGGTTCGCCCTTTCCACCGAGCCTCGCCCTCGCACGTCTTGGTGCGTCTTCCATTGGTCCTTCCCTTTCCACCAAGCTTCACTCTCGCCCTTCTCGGTAATGCACTGCCTTCCCCCCTTTCTTCTGGGCTTTTGGTATGGCACAGCCCTCCTTCCTTCCTACTGAGCCTCACTCTCGTCACACCGCAAGGCCATGTGACCAGCGTGACACTGGCACCGGCAAAGGGTCAACTAAGAACAGCTTTGCTATTAGAAACTGGAAGGGGAAGGAAATCGTCGGTGTTTGCCACCGCCTAAATAAAGGACTACGTATATTTTCTTTGTTGGTGAGTGGCCATTACACTTATATTAGTCTTTACACCACAGTTTGGGTTACACAAGCGGCTCGGCAGGAACGCTTACGTGTGTCTTGACAGGGCTCGCATAAGCAGGAAGGGGCAGCTGCTGCTTTCCGTGGCTTACATGACTCCTTTGCCATTGCAGCCAAATGCACTGTATGCCTCTACAGGCTTTTAGTCCTCCAGATGCTGTGGGGATGCTTGCACCCCCTGTAAAATTGTTTTTGCCTCATGGTGCCCTTGTGTCCTGTGGCACAGTTAGCGTGGTCACCGCCGTGCAAGGGATGACACTGTTCCCACGGTGGCGCCGCCCTGGTGGCGAGGTTACGCAAGCCCATGAAGAAGAGCATTCACACTATTTTGGGGCTTGGCATTGCTCGTTGATGGTCGCCTTTTGTGGGGAGGTCTATGGGTGCAATTCCACGGCTCATTCCCGCAGACTCCCTTAGTGAGTCAGAACGTCGGCGCACCATATTCGTGTTACCTTGTGTGTTATGTTGGTTTTGTGTGTTGTATTGGCAGTTTAATGTGTTATTTGTCACATTACTATTGTTATTTATAAGATTAGGCTCGCGAGCTTGCCATTGTGTAAAAGGTGCTAATAAAAGCCTATGTGTTCGTTGTACTACAGCGCAGCGTGTACTGTGCCTGTTTGTTTTATGAGCGGATCTCTCTTGATGTCACAATGCAAACTGTGATTGCCATCAATAGCACGACAGTGTCAATGACATTGCTACAGCAGTGCCAACAGTGACTGTGCAGACACACCTGCTGCATCCATGTAATTGCTGTTGCAATGTCCAGATTATTCCAGCATCGCTAATGTCAGAGCCAGGGTCGACAGCAACGTGCCGCTGACACTCACGTGATTGTTCCCTGGTTCAACTGACCCAACCGCTATACCAATGATGTCATACAAGGCGTTTCTGCTTACGTACAATTGTAGAGGCACACAAGGCTCAAAGGACACAAGCATTTGTCAGGGCAGAAGTTTGTGTTTTGTTTTGCTATTGCTGCTGTCCTGAAGTCTCATCTTTCTCTGCCAAAGGGAATCGACAAAGTCAAAAAATATCTGCATCCTGTGGGCTTTGCAAAATTTGTTAGAATAGCGAGTACAGACATTCGAGCGCTGTTGTTTGCCAAGGCATTTCAGTTAAATGACACTGGCTCCTTTTATGCCATGGATTAAAAAGTGTGCTTGTAGGGCATCATTCACACAACCGTCAAACGCTCTGTCGCGTCGTCATCACGTCAAAAAAACATACAGCAGGCGTAACGGATCAGTCTACAAATAGGCAACGGCAGCGGTAACGTTGACAGTAGCACATTTCTGTGCAGTGTTGACTGACTACTGGTTCCATGATTGCCTAAACCTAGAGAAACGAAATCACCATTTTTCATTAAATAAGTTAAATAACTTCTTGTGTGTGTAATGTTTGCATAATCTAAGAATAAACTTAGTAGTACACCACAAACGCAACAGTGATGTTATTGTGACATACCAATTTGAAGAATATTCATCACGTCAGCTTTCATGACAATCGCATATCTGCGTTCGTGATGCTGAATGGTTTTTATGATGCTGTTGTTGCTTTGCAAGAGGCTAGAGTGATGACTGCTTGAAGCTCAGCGATGAAGAAATGTGTGGTTTTGAAACATGTGCAGGCATCGCACTGAGTGAAGACATCTAATTGGTCCATTTTGTAGGGGCAGGGCTCCGTCACTGTGCCAGCGACGGAAACGTACAGCACCACTCTACGTTGTTGTCAACCCATTTTTTGTGGAGAAAACGAGTGGTAAATCCTTTCTCCTGACTAAAAGCAGCGCCGTGATGGTGACGGGACAGAGCATGTGATGGCACTGTGAATGAGGCGTAACTTGTTATTAATGTGATGAACGAATTGTATTAAAAAATCATTTTTGATGGCTTGCAGCTTCTAATGGGCTTGGGTAGCCAGGGTGCGGACAAGAAGTCCAGCGCCTCCATCGCCTGCTTCCTGGTGTCCAACGGAGCAGAGCTCTACATCAAGAACAAAAAGGGACAGGCCCCGTTGGACTTGTGCCCCGACCCGAATCTCTGCAATGCGCTCGTCAAGTGTCGCAAGGACAAGTCAGGGTGGGTGTGCACAGTTTTATTGTTGCCGAGTAAGATTGTGATGGAGACCATTTTTATTGCTCGTGTGTTGCTTTGTGCATGTTCACACAGGAGCAGAAAAAAAAATGTACTGCTACTTGAAGATGGAACTTAATGACACTAATCTGTTTTTCTTAAAATATTTTATAATGTGCTTCTACTGCTTGGTTAATCTAGTCAAATCATTTCCTGTAAATATTCTTAACTTCTATGCCTTTTACCCGCACGGCGGTCTAATGGTTATGGTGCTCGACTGCTGACCCACAGGTCGCGGTATCGAATCCCGGCCGCGGCGGCCGCATTTTCAATGGAGGTGAAAATGCTTGAGACCCGTGTGCTTAGATTTAGGTGCACTTTAAAGAATCCCAGGTGTTCAAAATTTCCGGAGCCTTCCCCTACGGCATCTTTCATAATCATACCGTGGTTTTGGGACGTTAAACCCCAACAATTATTATTATTATCTATGCCTTTTCTTGCTTGTGTTTGCAATTATGATGTCTCCGTGAGCTTAAAAGCCTATATGAGCGAACGGAAGCTAGATTATTAATCTATGACAAACAGTGTTGCAAAGTTTCTTTTACATCTAGCATGGTAAATATTTTGTAATGCCATGTTTCGACGACGTGCTTTTACGGTGTGACCTATGATCACTAAATGTCACAAGATTTGTCGCTGACAACACTAGAAGTGCCTGCACTGCTATCATAAGAACTCACGATTTCTGCATAGGTTGACAAGCTGAGTGTGAATTTAAGTGTGAGTGTGTGTCGTCAAAAGTGAGCGGGCATGATAACCAGTGTGCGCACGACAAAAAAAAAACAATTTATGGATAAGCTAAGTGAGTATCCACTGAATTTACCTACCTATATGGCCATGGGCATCAAATACACAGCCTACTCGCCCTTCAATATTATTACATTTGTGACAGAATTAATCGCTCAGTGTTAGTTTGAAGTGCCATTTTTTGTCAGCTAAATTAATTTTTCGAATGTTGTTCTTACTTGTACTGATTGTAGAAACCAGTCTGCCTTAGTCTTGGTTCAAAATGATAAAGAGTGCTTAACAGCGCAAGCGACAGGAAGGGATAGAAGAGAGCGAACAGAGCGCTGAACTGCCAACAGTTTATTTCTTGCGAAAGTCTTCGCTTTTATACAGTCACCAGTTCCACCAGTCATGCGCGAAACACGATGATATTGCACAAGTACATCACAACGCCAAGCCAAGGAACAACTTTTCTTTATCGGTGAGCACAACAGAAGGGTACTTTTATCATGTTGTACCAACACGCCCAATCCTACTGTCTCTTGGTTCAAAGGCAATACAATGTATTGCCAGAAAAAAAGTAAATATGCTTAATATTTCAAAATTTTTGTGAGATAAATAGTTGTTGCTTAGTGAGTATTGGTGTGCTAGCTGGTTGCACGTGATCGATAAAACAGTAGCACAGATGAAGAGACAATGATTGATGAATAGTAAAACGTAGCCTTACACACAGAATCGCTATTTGTCATTGCCTCTTCTATTGCGCTTCTACGTTATCAATCACATAGTTGCTGTACTGTGCTGTTTGATAATCACGACTACACGACACATCACCCGTTTTTCAACCCTAACATGTGGTCTCAGAGCAGCAACCCTGTTCCTTATTAACATGCACATTTCACATGCCAACAG
Organism: Rhipicephalus sanguineus; assembly: GCF_013339695.2. NCBI lineage: Eukaryota > Metazoa > Arthropoda > Arachnida > Ixodida > Ixodidae > Rhipicephalus > Rhipicephalus sanguineus. Next base: position 38,244,982 of record NC_051185.1, read on the forward strand.
GTCCCAGATGCTGACGCCATCAACGAGCCCACAGCCAAACGAGCAGGAAGCCCTGGAGGACTGCATCGTGTGCTCGGACATGAAGCGCGACACTCTGTTCGACCCATGCGGCCACATCGCCACCTGCGCCCTGTGTGCACCGCGCGTCAAAAAGTGCCTGCTCTGCAAGGAGCCTGTGCTTGCACGCACAAAGGTTAGTTTCTGTGACCGCAAGTTCAGGCCAATCACACCACTCATATCGCAATGCTGTATTAGCTGCTTATACAACATGGTAGCTTCCACACGACAGATGAAAACTCAAGAACCACAACACAACATAAATGCGATGGGATCACATTTGGCCTTATCGCTGTAAGCAGTGCACATAGGCCGAACGTGAGAGATGCCAAGCTTCTTTCACACTGTAAGGCTAGGTTGATGGTGTTGTTGGGAAGCTGGTGGAATTGCGCAACGGACCAGGAGACCAGCTTGCACTGGGCAAAGCAAGGAAAATGTGTGTCCGTCATGGTGAAAAAGCATGGAGCAAACAAAATGGCATGCCAGACGTGGCTAAACCAGATCGATCTGCTGTCGCTCTTGTAGGGCTCTGCTATACCACAGAGGAATCGAACGAACCTCGTTGCATTCACATCTCTCGTCCGGCTCATGAACTCCAAAATTACATCTGCATTGATGCCATCCCTAGGGCGACACCTAGCTGCATCACTCTTCACAGCACGTCGCAACAACAGACGTGGATGCACTGTGTTGGCTTGCACACTACCCCACGTAGGAGTGCTACCCACATGTGAGGATAGGATTACCCAAGATAATAATAATTATTGGGATTTTACGTCCCAAAACCACGATATGATTACAAGGGTCGCCGCAGTGGAGTGCTCTGGAAATTTCGACCATCTGGTGTTCGTTAACGTGCACCTAAATCTAAGTGCGTGGGCCTCTGGCATTTCGCCTCCATCGAAATGCGGCCGCCACGGCAGGGATTCGAACCCGTGACCTTCGGGTCAGCAGTCGAGCACCATAACCACTAGACCACCGCGGCAGGTACAGAGGATTACCATTGCACTTATTAGGCAGTTTTAGAATAGGGCATGCAAAGCTGTGCGCTTAACGTTTGTCACCACTGCACATGCGTCATACCCTATCCTTTTGGGTACCTACGTTAAACGACGAAAATAACGTATATACTAGGGGTGTGCGAATAGTGAAATTTCAGCTCGAATCGAATTCGAATCGAATAGTGCCGAATAATGGCCAAAAATATCGAATCGAATACCGAATAGTATATTTGCACAAAATAGTATATTTGCACCGCCAGTTATGGCAATAGAAAGGAAAAATCAGGGAAGCTACGGCATGCTGACAGCTTCATTACGCACTTGTTCGGGAGTGGCTTTTGTTTCAGCTTTTATGGGCGCGCAAGCATGTTGATAGAAGAGCTGCCATTCTAGTCAACAGCGCCACTCCTAACTCCCTAACGGCTAACAGAGGGGGTACGGTAGCTAGTTTTCTTTCCCTATGGTTGAGAAATAGGGCTCATCTGACAACGGTCAAGTTGTGCTTCATCGCCATGGATGCTCCGGGCCCAAAAGTCTTCGGGCGCCCGTTCACAGCAGCGTTTTAACTGCGCGCCGGAACGATGGGAGCTTCTGAACTAGTGGTGCGGTGCGGCAGTGGTGACTGCCCAATGTGAACAAATTTTTACATGCAAAGCCAATCACCGAGGGTTCCGCAGGCTGTTGTTTGGTTGTTTTACGGCACTTGCGGCATATGCGACCAAACTACGAAAGAAGTCCGTACCTTCTTTTCAAGAGCGTAGTTGTGAAGGACTTGAGAGTTCTCTCGTGTTTTTCTACGTGCGGAAATGACATCATCTCCTTTAAGATCAACATGCGCTCGCTTTTGAACCAGGATGTCAGTGAAAGTTTAACGAACGACGACGATAGCGTAAGTTTTAGCCACCCTACCCTAACCAAGTTGCACCATTAGCCTTTGTCACGTTTTAGATATTCGTCCTGTCGAATTATTCGAAACTTAGAATACTATCTATTCAAAAGTCGAATCGAATTATTCGATTAGGAACTATTCGATTCGAATTCAAAACTCGAATATTCGCACACCCTTAGTATATACCCAATTTACGCTATGTTTGCGTGCCCTATTCTAAAACTGCCCATTTCTCTACCACTGGGAGTCACAACGTGCAGCTGGGCATTCTGCAAACATCCTCGAAGGCCATACCCCATTACGCAAACAATATACAGCAGAACCCCTAGCTTCAGCAAGTTTTTCACGAGACCACGAAAAAAAGACGCAGTAGCCAGGAAACGTATTGCATGAAGGTGTGGTTAAAATTGGGGAAAACTGCTGCTAAATAATAAAGCATACGCATTACACTGAGCTCCACCTCAGAAGAGTTTGTTCATCAACTTATGGCTTAAAGAAGTCCTTGATGAAAGTCTGGCATTTCTTTCATGCCTCTGCCAGCACCAGACTCACTACAAGCACATGGATGGCTCTGTCGCAGCCCACAACACCAATATCACTGACATACCTCCTCAGCACATCCAGCACAGCGACATTTCACATTTTATCAGGCAGGAATGTTGCGGAAGTGACATGTGAAAAGGGGATTCTAGTACACTCAAACCTCAATATAACGAACCCGGATATAAAGAATTATTGGTTATAACGAAGCGAATGAAGATTCGTCTTATCATAGCTACAGTGTTACAAATAAACGTTTATAACGAATTTTCGGATATAACGAAGTTATTTTTGTGGCAGATGCGACTTTGTTATAATGAGGTTTGAGTGTACATAAATGTCTGTAGATTCTTTGCTGGGACCAGACACGTTATATGCAGGAAAAAGTATAAGCAAGGAACATATATGCGGGGTTCTACAGCACACAGTATAAAAGCATGGGGATTTCTTTTGTGTCAGAGATGAATCTAGTTTGTTATAGCTGCTGACAGCACAATTCCACATCATTGCATTAAGGTTTTAAGTACTCTTAAGGACTTCAAGACTAATTCTCTTCACTTCATTATACACTTTTGCACTGTATCCCATTTCATTAAATAAGGTGTAAGTCTATGTACAAGCGTAAGTGTTTCAGGATGTCTGCTATATGTCTTGGATACCATTATTGTCATCAGCACAGATGAGAAGCAATGCTAACTGATGACCAGCAGTTAACCGTTATCCTTGGAAAGGAAATGCGCATTCATGCATTCCACTAATGCAATATCTTGGAGGTTAACAAAGAATCGAGAAAAAATGTTGAAATCCTCACAAGGAGTGGTGGAATTAAAGAATGATGGGCATGACTCTAAGTGACAGTAAGGCAGCAGTGTGGACGAGATAGCATATGAGGTTAGCCGACATCCTAGAATTGAATCCGGGCAGGTCACTTAAGGCTCATTCACACCGAAGGCGGGGCGGCCAAAGCAGCAAAGCGGTGAGGCGGAAAGCGGGAAAACCTCCTCTCCAGGCGGCGAAAGCGGGGCGGAAAACGAGGTGGCAGGTCCGACCTCGCTCTCGGACCAATTTTTTGCCGCTCGCCGCTACTCGCCGCTTTGCCGCAGCCAATCAGAACGCGCTGCGGCGGTGGCGCGGCGGTGGTACGGGTGTCTCTTTGGGAGAAGCCGTGCCACGTGATAGCGACACGTGCACTAAAGCACGAGAGGCCCCGCCTCCTCAGCCGCGCGGGCAGCCAAGAGAGCCATGCGGTCTGAACAGGTACGCGCGCTCGCCGCCTTGAAAAGCCCGCTTGCCCGCTTTGCCGCCCCGCCTTCGGTGTGAATGTACCTTCAGTGCGTAGGACAGATAACCGGTGGTCAGTTAGAGCGACGACAGAATGGCTACAAAGGGACAGTAACGTCAGCCGAGGACGGCACCACATTCAGTGATGGGAAGAAATAGGGAAATTTGTAGTCTTGAATGGCAATCTGCCCGTGCAAGGCAGGGTAAATTGGAGAGTTCTGAGACAGGGCTTCATCCTTCAGTGGACATAAACATGACTATGATGGTTCTCATAAAAGTGCTTTCAGTTTTTACGCCCCGGCTTTGCATTCTCAATGCGTGCAACTCCTGAAGAAGCTCCATCTTGATTGCAGGTAGAGGAGTGCGTCGTCTGCTCGGACAAGAAGGCATCCGTACTCTTCAAGCCTTGTAGCCACATGTGTGCCTGTGAAGGTAAGCTAAACGCAAACATCTTGAACAGCACATTTTTTGTGCACATTGACGTTTCACACATGCCACCCTGAACACTTGAACTTTCAAATGCTATCACATGGTTTGAAAAAGTGAAGTGAACAATGACGCACTTCATGCGTTCTGCCATTCATCAGCATACCCATAACGAATGCTTTTTATTCTCTTGCTACCTTCTGAAGCCTGTTTGTGTTAACACATTAACACGACCTTATACATTTCGATTAATTGGACATTATTATGACGTCCTGATTCTCTGTTACAATGTTACGGGCAGTTGTGTAGCAAGGCTGTTCGGGAGAGCTTTGCAGGAGTTTTTATATGGCTGTAGGCAGTGGTGTGCCCGGCATCACTCAGCATCCCATTCAAAATTCTTGCTCTGGAGCATAACTATTATGGATGAGGAAATAGAGGTCACCTTGCAAACGCATTGAACAGATAGACAACAACTTTGTGTGTTTTTTCTTTCAGCCAGTAATCCATAAATCTTGCTGGGCTTGGGGCATGACGGACTGGTCGTTCATTAGCCAGTGCACATAACTCTCTGATCTATTTGTAGCAGCTCCAGAGCATCTTCTCTCAAGTAGCTAGCTTGGCCGTTTGTGTGCAAAATCAATACGTGTGATGAATTTCCACTGTGGAAGCTGCGAGTACACATTGCACATTAGATAGGGTTTTCAGGTTTCACGCCTCAAACACAGTATCAGAAGGTGTAAGACGCCAGTGTGATTAGTTATGTTGACAACCTGTTGCAGTGACTCGTTCCAGAGCATTGTATTCTTCCAGAGCAGTACAAAAAGAACACCCTGAATCGATGCATAAGTGTATCGCATGGCAAGGGGCAATTTTTTTTCCCTTCTTACGATTCTATCAGTGCACTTCAATCGAAACAATGTCTTCGTGCCATCCCTCTTTCAGGCTGTGCTGCTCTGATGAAGAAGTGCGTCCAGTGTCGAGCGCAGATCGACAAGGTGGTTCCATTCATCGTCTGCTGCGGAGGCTCGGGTGAGCAGAACAGCCCAACGCGACCCTGCAACCCGTTTGCTTTGTTTCCATTTTCACTGTGTAATGTGCACGCTCTGCAAATGTCGAAATTATGAGACTTAAAACATCTTCTCATAAATTAACACAACATGCAGCGTGAAGTAGGTGCCATTAATTCCTATCTGGCAAAGATTGGTCAAACAAAAGTGCCACATATGTCAATTTGATCTCAACAGCTTGTAAATAAGTTGTCTGTTCTGAAGTGACATTTAACCTGTTTCTAGCTGTGTTTCCTTTTCAAATATGCCAGCCTGGAAAAAGCATGCTAGCATGCATATGTCGTACAAAATGGCAACAAAAACTTTACACCCATCTCACGGAGGAGGAGAAACATAAGTCATCTCCGCCGCATTGCAAACCTATTATGCGGTGAAGCAACCAAAAATCAGGGGCTACTGTCACAGGACATAATGTGCCTTCAAAAAAACGCCTTTTTTTCTACCATGGTTTTCGCGAGCTCCCGAAAATAGCTTCGCGGACCCCCCGTTTGACAACCACTGTGCTACAAGCTCAGCGGCACAATGCAGGTGCAGACAATGCATATGAAAAGGCAAGCATCCAGCAGCAGGGCACACATGTGGTCACGTTGTCACGGCAGTGTGATCCATACTTCATTTTTAAAGACGATAGTCTTTCTTGGGATACTTGAATGCAGAAATTATGGTCTGTCTGTCCGTCTTTCTGTCTGTCACATGATTCAGCCACCCAGCCAAAGTTTAAGCACTTGCTGAACGCCCAGCCATTTTGAACTGGTAGTGGCGTTCATACTTGTGAACATTGTCGATCAAAAAGCAAGTATTACGCATATCTGAGGCACAACATCAATAAGTAAGTATTAGGTGGTGTGTTCCTTTACTAGAAAGTACATAGATACGTCATTCTAAAGACCGTAGTGTTTCTTAGGCTGCACTGAAAATGCAACACTATGAGCCAGATGCGGCGATTCAACATAGAGGAGGAGGACTCATGTAGCACGGCCGGCAGAAGGCTATCATTTTTCGACGACATTTCTTTATATGGCAGGAACACTACGAATGCTGGGGCGACATTCTCAGAAAAAAGTAGTGTCACATGTGGCACCTAATCTGATATCACTTTGAGTCCCACACTTAAGGTGCAAAATAAGGTGTAATTATCGTGTAGAAGGTGCCAGTCTGTCCTGAACCTATTTATTGCCTAACAGGCTGAGGGATATGTCTGTGCAAAAACTTTTGATTTCGTAGTCCACACATACAGGAATGAAACGAGCATACAATTTTTGCCTTTATTACCATCTTTTCATGTCGTACCGTACTTACACGACTCTGAGTTGACTTGTATGTAAGTTAGCCTCCCTGTAACGCATATCAGAATGAAGAAAATAAACAGTGCCGATCGTCACATTCTGCTACAAAAAAAAAAACAGTCTCACAGCGTTACATTTTCCAACGACATTGCGCACTTCGCAAACAACTGCACCCAACAAATGAGTGGAATAGCCAAATGCTACAGGTACAGGCATAGAGCAAATATAAAATTGTAACCATGCCGTCCCTATAATCTAGCTTGTCTCACCTTAATTACCGGTTCCATGCTTTGCTTTTGATTGGAAGTTGGCCCTCCCACTCTTCAGATCTTGAAATATCAAAAAGATAGCTGACTCACTAATGTGTAAACACAGAACTTCTCTGCATACACCTTTCATTGTCATTCATCTCTTGATAAGACATCACCGTTTTTAGCATGGCATCACTCCGCTGACATTGTGCAGTGTGTGTTCATGTGAACGACTTTTTGCAGTTCTCGAAACCTAATGGAGGGTATAGTGCAAAAACGTAAACGTCGCATAAGATTACACGCTGCACACCACAACAGTCAGAACAGTTGTACGCATTGCAATTAGTTAACCACCTTGCTTCACAGAAATCACCTAAGTTTTCTCCGGGCTGTGCCCATCAAGTCTGTTTTTTTTTTGTCTGCATCTGTTCTGTGCCACTAGAATTGCTGAATCACTAATGTAGTGCTAGCTAAACCCTGAACTATGCCAAGGTTATTATTTGCCACAATGTTACTTGAAGGTTTCTGTCATTGTCATAAGATTAATCTTGATGTATGAATAGTTGTTCCAAAAAAATTCACTGAAATGTTTCATTGGTAGAAACGGAGAAATTTAGGCTGGCTGAGAAGCACAAGCAAATTCATAATGAACACGCCAGCAGGATTGACTGTTCCTGAAATTCAGAGAAAGTCACAGCGGTAGTTTCTACATTGAGGGCGGTGCTGCGACCCATACAGAAATTCTTGATTTTGTATTTTTTGTTTTTTCTCATCATTTAGGCTGATGTGTGTAGGACATGCTTACTACCAGAGAGATGAACAGAGAAACGTACACGTTCTCCTTGCTCAAGTTTCGTCTGTTTTGATGCAAGAAACCATCCACATTCTCGCTCATATTTCTTGCTTCCGCATCTGTAGAGGAAAGTTGTAGGGATGGGCGAATATTCGGGCGTTTCGAATATTCGAACGAATATTAAAGTATTTGAATTCGCTTCGATACGAATTTATATTATTCGAAATTTCGAAGTATTCGAAATGAACGAATATATGTATGGTTGACCGCACTTAACCCCCTGTAAAGGTGGTTTCACTGCAGCGTCGGGTTGCTGTGCCGTGAAACTACCCATCCAGGGGAAATCTGCACTGCCGCGAAGCCACACTTCAAGGTTAAGTGTACATATTTTTTTAAGTTTAAAAGCGTATTATGTGGGCTTATATGCACTAAGGATAGTCATTTTTAAATTGTAACGTATTGCACGCCTCATAACTTGCACTCTACTGCTATTCAAATCTTGATAATATTCAAGCTTGCTTCCACTTCATTTCAAACCAAAAAAGTGACATTCACTCATACCTAGTTCCAGTCCTTAAAAATATTGTGCAAGGGTCACGACAAAAATGCTCATTTTTCATATGTGGTACATGCTATTCAAACTGTTCGATTCGAAATTATTCGACCAAATCACTATTTGCTTCGGATTCGCTTCGAACCTCAAATTCACTTTTCGCCCATCCTTAGAAAATTGGCATATCATTATTGTCCGCATTTCGTGTTCCTGTATTCATACAAATACGGAAGCAGGAACTGCCGCATCACTGTTTTCCATGTTTGGAATTATGAGCATCCGTACAAATATGGAAGCAAGAAACACATACTGCGGGAGCATAGGCAGTGTCTCTCGTTCCTGTGTTTATCTCTCTAGCAGTAAACATGTTCTTTGGCAAACACCAGCTTGGGGATGAGCAAGTTTGTCTGTGCTTTGTGTTTACGGAAGTCGCGCCCATTTTACGGGCTTCTCATTCAAGCTGCCAAGCTGCTCGACTACGGCATGCAGGAGGCTTTCGGCGGTCAAGACTTCGCGGTGGAAACAAAATGCTGTCAGTCTTATTTTGGTCTTTCTGCTCACAGGTTTTTCTCACAGGTTTCCGCATGCGATACCTAGCAATGACTGCCCTTTCAGACATTTCCAGAGAGTAGCATGTTAACTTGTGGACCTTGCCTGGCTTTCAAAGATGTCACTGTAACAGCATCATCGAACACATTGAAACCACAAGTGTTTTTTGCTACTGTGAATGAATTTCTTGTTGATGCCGTGAAATTACCGTAATCATTGAGACTCCCTGCTTTCCGCCCATGATGCGAGCATGCAAGGCATAACTGCCATCACCAGCTGGTACCTTGGGATGCTGTCTTTAAAGGAGTACTAAAATACATTTTCGAAACACCTTTTTTGTAAAATCGCTACTTAGGAACTTTTCAAATATGAATAGAGTACGTTTAGAAAGCATTGAGTTTGGTACACATGTCGGTTTCTTAGGTACTGTTTTGAACTGACGCAAAACTTTATTTGAAGATAAGGCCATGTATCATGACATTGCTCGTGAAGAAGTTCATGACAGTAGCAGAAAAAAAGCAGAAAGCAATATCACAACAAAATGAGCACGTTTCTATCTCTGGGTGCCAATAGCAAAAGTGGTTTTTATAAACTAGCGTTAAAGTAACTTGTTTCCGTCATGCGCCTTCCAATATTCATTTTCTTTTGGGGCAGGCAGGGGGTGTCTAAAAGCTTAGTTCAGAAAGTGCAATGTAAAAAATGTTGCATACGTACCTCTTCAAACAAAATATGCAGCGCTTTTATTGCCGTGAGCTGATGTGCTAAACTTGTGGAGCTTATTATGATGGATTGAAAGGTTATTAGTTCCTTTTTTGCACAAACTGTATTGCCTTTTACAAAGTGGTCCACTCTCAAAGGGAACGCCTAATTTGTGCACGGTCAACATTACGTGTAGACATATTTGATAAACACTGCTTGATGTTATGCGTTGTGTGTACTTATAGCAATAAAAAGTTATTGCCAAGGCCTTTGCATCTAGACTGGACTATGAGTGATCTCGAATTGCAAATTTGGGGTCTTGCATGATTTACAGTGGGCATGACTGTGCCTGCAGTTATAATGGGCGAAAGATAAAGCGTAGACGAGAGATGATGTTCAAGGAAATAAAAATGCGTTCCGTTTGGTGTCCAGTTGGTGCCGAGGATGCCGAGACGAAGAAGAAAGTGGTGAACCTGCGAGGCCCCATGACCAAATCGGACATCCCTCTCAACATCTCCAAGTTTCCCGCCGATAAGAATGATAACTGTGAGGAACACTCCTTTCTTGATGGCGGAGCGTGTGCTGTATTTACCGTCAAATCACAAGCAAGCACCCCCTTCTCCTTTTCAGGAGATTTGAAATATGTGCCAATGAAATTAAATATGCGCCAATAAAATACACTCAAACCTCATTATAACAAAGTTGCACCTGCCACGAAAATAACTTCGTTATATCCGAAAATTCGTTATAAACATTTATTTATAACACTGCAGCTATGACAAGACCATTCTTCATTTACTTCGTTATAACCGGTAATTCGTTATATCCGTGTTCGTTATAACGAGGTTTGAGTCTATGCGCCAAGTGCAATGCTGTGGAGGCTAGCGATAGTTCTTGTGGTAGATGCATTCGCGCTAAGCAATAGTTCAATGATTTTACCAACCGTAATGGGATTCTTTCGTCTTTTGGGGCGAGTAATAAATGAAGGTGCATTACGCCTTACAAGTAAACAAACCCCAGTATACGGTTGTCAGTACGCTGTCCTGGATTGTTCAGCATCCCTTTGTTTTCATTTTTTGGTGTTTCGTTTGCAGCCCGTCACGACACTTGCACATTTTGCTGACTGAACTTCTTGCGTTTCATCATTTCATCAACGGGATGTTGGCGAGGAAAAAAATAAGGAAGCATATTATGCGGAAAAACATACCATGCAGAGTCGTATCTATGAGATTATACTGTATCTTCTTTAAATGGAACTTAGTTCTTCATATCCTGAGGTTCTGTTTTATGAGATTCTGTTGTAATTTCGAAGCTCCCTCTCGCGAATTTGCCTTTGTCTTGTGGGTTGTCCTGATTCCATTTCATTAAACATATGTTCATATATTATAATATACTGGCATAACACTGAAAAATTGGGATTTTGCATTTCTTGATTCCTTTCACCTCTTTTCCAATAGCAGTGAAAATTTTCACCCTGCTGCATTCTGTTATTGTATGTGTTATTCTTATGTGGAGCGTTTGATTGCCGCCACTTTTCTGCCTTGTTTTATTGGAATGCGGGGCCAGTCAAGGCGCGTTTGAGTTGCAGCTTTTCTCCCCGCATTCCACACCACACTCGGTATTCTTTTATATGTACAAGTGTCCATACAATGTAAATAATATGTATATAATATAAAGATTGTGGTGAAATAAGCTGAAACTTTAAAAACCTAAAATTGAACTTAGTCCGTCGTTAACGAACTACCCTTCTACTCAGCACACCCTGCTTCCAATCGTCCCGGTGGGCCTGGGCCGCTGATGAACAACGGCGCTCACGACACCTCAGTCAACGACCTTCAGAAGCTGCAACAGCAGCTGCAGGACATCAAAGAACAGGTGCAGTACTGAAAACTGTTTTTATCATATTTTGTTTTAAAACGCCGCCAGCATACCTGCGGGCCAATAGGCTCCCCGTCGACCCCATTAATATTGCAAGTTCTTTTGCAAGGAAAGTGTACAGAGTGTACGTTTTATTCCCGTTCCTGCAAGTTATTTGAGTATTTATTTTTTATTTATTTATTTTACCCTCAGGGTTCGCGCATTACAGAGGGAAGGGGCATGTTACAGATCAGAAATGGAAAAGAATACATGATACAATATAAGCCGGAAAACTTGAACAATCTGCATATTTATAAAAAAGTGATGAACTATCAAATGTATCAATAACGAGGAATGTAACAGTAATGACAGTAAATTTAACATAATAAATTCAGGTTAAAAAACTTAAAACAATGAAGAGCAACAAATCAGATGCAATTCAAAAAGCACAGTCAAGCAGTACCAAATATGTTAATCAAGAAACTCTTAAGGCGTGATGTATCTGTGATAGCAGATGAAATTGCAGCACGGTAAATCCACATTTCAAAAATATATTGAATACATGGGTTGTCTCTCACGATGATCCAAAATATGTAGTGGCACTTCGGGGACGATTAAGAACCACGCAATATCAAAACTGCGCGCCACCAATATAAACCCTTTGTTGGTTTAACCTTGCCCGAAAATAGAAGGGATGCTTAAAGCACAGTGAAAGCAGCAAGCATAGACACCAGTAACTGAAATATCATCTGCAAATTACGTGCATCAGCTATTTATACATGACATCCTATTTTTCATACGGATCGCCAGTGCTGCACATGTTCCAGAAAGTAAGCATGTCTGTATCAAGTAAAGACATCCGACTTGAAACGGAGACGTTCTGACAGATATACGTGTGTAATGTTTGTTGTAATTAATTATCTGAACAGACAATAATGAAAAACTGGAAAGCCACGATTACGTTCCAATGGCAGAACTCAAATGCGCAGGGCGATCCAAGTCATGGCTCGTCTGTGGCTAATAATGCACAAAGAATTGTTGCATGGATAAAGACTGCTTCAGCTTTTCATTTATTTATTTTTTTTATGATACTACAATCGCCCGAAGGCATTGCTGTAGGGAGGATGTTACAGTGGGGGGGGAAGAAACGTGAACAATGATCACGATTTGAACACATCGAGAGCAAAAACACACCAATAGTAAATGCAGTAGCACTAAAATAATGGTACAAAGTAAACATACAAACAGCAAACACATGAATAGTTAGGACGCGAAGAGAAATCACAACAAGAGCTGAGGTTATGCACCTCAGAATATGTACTGTGCGCTATCACAAATATGCTGTCTTAGTGCAGTTACAAGCTCTTATCATTTGTCGATACTGCCTGAGGCAGTTTATTTCATTTTTAATGCTGCAGGGAAAGAAAGAAGATTGAAATACTTTGCTGTCAGAGTTTTACAGGGGTGCTAAGTAGAATTACAAAACTAGCTCAGAGTGGTAAAATATTCATTTTACCTTGATATATGCCGAGTATGTGCAGCGCAATGAAACGAAGACAAGACACACAAACGACATACACTGGCGCTGTGCGCCCGTCTATATCGTTTGTGTGTCTTCTCTTGTCTTCGTTTCACTGCACTGCACATGCTCTGCATATATCAAGACATGTACCAACTAGCCCATCAACAGATCCTTCTAGATAATTTTACCTCTTTGAGCCAAAATATTCATGTAAAATATTCATTTTTTAATATTAATTAAAATATTCATTTCAGAGACCTTATATTTGTTAATTTGTTAATGATGGGTTAATTATTGGAAGAGAACATGGAGGTCACGAGTTTCCGTTTTTCTAAATTTTGCGCCGAAACCCTAGCACTGGCATAGCATTATAACTTCACACGAACCTCATTGTAATCTATTGTATACTAGCCACTAATGCTCTCAAAACTTACTCTGTTCTTTCTTTGGTTCTGTCAGAACTAAATGAAATCTGACTTTGCCAATTAAATGTTAACCAGACCCAAGCAGACACCATAAAAATGTTACTGGAATCACGACGAGCTGGTGTAGGACCTTCAAGCCTACATCGACATGCATCTATTGTCTCTCTGTTTTTTTGTAAACGTGCCAAGCTTCTCATGACAAGAGTGGCTTTTATTTCAGCGCATTTTGCAGTCTCTGTATGCTTCACCCTGTCTGCGGTTTGTGTCTTACCGCTTTCACATTCCGAGTGAACAGAATCCACTACTAGCTTGGCTACGTGATGGCTACTTTCCTGCGAAAAAGATAACGTGGGTCACTATATACACCTAAACCTTATTACAACAAAGTTGCATGTGACACGAAAATAACTTCGTTATATCCGAAAAGCGTGTATTCGAACCACTGTATCTATTACCAGGGCTATTTTTCATTTACTTCGTTATAACCGATAATTCGTCATATCCGTGTTGGTTATATTGACGTTTTAGTGTAAAACAGTGCAAGATAGCAAAGTTCGGCTATCAGTCAACACTCACACTCTCTGTTCCTCTTTCTTGGTGTCAAGTAGTGACTTAACTATATCATATGTATATAACGCATGCCATATTTTCTTGCACATAACCCACCCTTGCAGATAGATCGCACTCCCATCAAGTACCGCAGAAAAATAAAAATTAAGAAAGAGATCCCTGCATATTGACGTAAAGCTGCCTTCTTTTCATTGCGCATGGAAGTTCATGTACAATGTGCACTCCGAACTTAGCTTCGAATCTTCTATATATTTTAAGCAGGTTATATGCGAGAAAATACTGCATATACATTCTTTTTTTCCGTATATACGTATATATAGGTACATAAGGTATAGTGACCAGCCCACTTTCTCTGAAAGTCATTAGGCCGGTGGAAGTGACCAAACTGCTTCTCTCTCTACCTCTTCACTCAGACCATGTGCCCGGTCTGCCTGGATCGACTCAAGAACATGATCTTCCTGTGCGGTCACGGGACTTGCCAGATGTGCGGCGACCGCATGTCCGAGTGCCCCATCTGCCGCAAGGCGGTCGAGAAGCGAATCCTGCTCTACTGACCGTTCCCCGGCGTGATAGAGAATGCGTCTCACAGTTGCTGGTACGACCTTGCGGCAGTCGTCTTAGTCACAGTCGAGTAGACCGTCGCGCTCTTTTCAGATGAACATGAAACATTAGCGTCGTCAAGACTTAGTGCTTTCCGAAGCTGTGGTTCCCCATCCCTTATGTTTTGCTGTTTTTATCCTTACTAATGTGTTTGTATACCCATATATCTAGACTTCGTCGCTCCTTTTACATTTTGGAAAGTTGTTTTGCATTAACCTATGACTCTCCTTGTAGAGAGCTTTGTCTTTTTGCCATTGCACTATTTTTCCTGCTGCGTTTAATCGAATTATCATCTTTTTTACCTACTTGTTGAAGGTAGACTGTTGCCAAATGTCACTTAGTAAGTGTGTATGGAATGTTGTGTCTGAAAACTAACGTGTCGTCCCTGCGGTTACTGAAAACTTCGTTTGAAAATAAGAAATCATCTTCGATGTCACGTTAACTGCACAATAAACAACAGGCCAGATGGACAAAACGTATTGCTTGTGGCAGCCGTGCATCTCGCCCTAGCAGTTGGCGAGCTCCTCAGACTGTTTCATTTCTTTAATTTCTCTCAAATTATTTTCATACACTATTAAGTGCTGTATTGAACGATATGTACCCAAAGATTTGCTTTTTACGAGCTTCTGTATGACTTTTATCGCTGCATACTATGGAATTCAAAGAAAGTGCTCAGGTGAACATTTGGCTTTTCGTATTTCTCTGTCTCGTAACGTGTACTGCTTCTTTCTTTTTAATTGCAAAATCTCTGAAGATGTTACTTTCGCAGTCTTTAAATTCATGTGAACGTTAGTTAGTCCACAATATAAGTTTGCCACCACGTGAATGAGTCTTCGAGGAAAACTTCAAACAAAACTTGAAGCAAATCAAGAATGTACGTCAATTCGATAAATCCTTTTCTAAACAATTGTTTATCCTCGCTCCAACACTTATTAACAAGAACGTTATGAAGATTGCTTCGTACTTATTCATTTTCTTCTCTAATTCTTATGTGACTGAAGATTTCTTTAGGACGAATGGTAAAGACCGACCGTGCTAAAGATTCTTGTCATACCTCGTTGTGTATGCCTTGCCAACTTAGATTTATAGTGGATTTGTTTTTAAACTATTGTGAACTGTGCTACTCTCTGCAAAGCTGTTCACATTGAACACCATTGTGAACGCACGTACGTTTGCACTTAATTTTCAACGTCTCTAAAACAGCGCTTTCATTTCGTTATCTCATTAACAAGGAGTAGTTATCGTTAACGACCCCATGAATTTGTAGATTGCAGTATGTACTAGGCCCTCCTTGTCAGGTTAGAAATATCCATTCACCCGGAATAGTAAATTTTTCGTCGTATTAAAAACTTTCATGCAAATGCATTTACTGCTTGGTTGCTCCGTAAATTAATGATGATCGTTTTTGCTAGCCAGTTCAGCTCAAAGACCATGTTCTATCTGGTCTTGAGAATCGGCTGCTCTGTAACTGCCACCAAACTAGTATTACACATCACCACAAGAGCTTGAGCCGGTTCACGTAACAAGAACAGTTGCTTGAAAATGTATCGGAAATGTGTGGTTTTGTAATTGCAACGTCGGTGTGATAGCTTATTGTCAGTGACTGTCCCGTGTAAGCTACTTGACGTTATTGAAGTCAAGTCGGAATGATGTACAATAGGCTATATGTAATACTATATATACTGTTGCGATAATTGATCCTTCGAAGCTGTGTGACACTTTGACCCTATGACTGATTGTTTGTTGGTTGCGTATGCGGCGACTGCAGTGTTTACAGTATCTTGCTGGCAACGACGTGTATTCTTGTTACCAAGCAACTTGTCACGAAGATGCATGCAACTTAGGAAGTTATGGAAACTGCCGCCATGGCATTTGTAATGTATGTGCGTCCACTTCTGTAAACATTTTCTGTCCTTACGTCTGACCAGGCTTTTTAAGACACTTAGCTTGACGAGGAACTTAACGTAACGAAAAATAATGCACTGTTGCATACGCACAGAAACTGTTCACTACTGCTGTCCTGTGCTGTCTCGTTTCAGTGAACCATTTTGCACGCAAACTCAACCCAAGCCATTCCATGCAGGACATTCATCAGCCTTGAATTAGTAATTCGTTGTGACAATTTTTGGTTTTACTGGGAATATGAAACTGTAACCTTATCTCGCATAGATGTGATCTTATCGCTGAGAATCATAGACAGAAGATGTGACTGAGAGAAAATGGTTATGTACATTGTAAACTTTAACTGATCAAGAGTCAGCAAACAAGGCTCAGGCTTTCCTTATCTACCCGGTGCTGATCAGTTCATAGATAGTTAATGAACTTTATCACTTACTTCTCCCTCTATATTTCTGTTGGTTGTCTGCACCTAGTGATAACCTGTGGGAGCAATCTTGCTGCATAATGCAAGAAACTGTTGTTTAGCATGCTGTATGGTCATTAGGGACAAATTTCAGTGGAAAGTGGATTTATTGCCTTTTTTTAAATTCTCCATAACCATATGTAGTCAGTCTTGCTTGTGTACAAGCAATTTTGCTGTGTGGATTAGCTTAAGTTTTCAAGGGCCTTTGCACCTAGTTTCTTTCAGCCAGGCTTATAACCTTTAAAGAAATGCAGTTGACAACCACATGTGTAAATCATACCAAGCAAAATTTCAACTTTTAAACCTTAGTTTGTGGTCTATAGCCTAGAATATACAGTAGCATTATAATGTCAAGCGTATAGATGTGACATTCTCACTTACGCATAGTGTTTGAGACAAAATGGCCTTCAAGTGAAAGATGCCATAATATGTGCGCATGCACTGTTATGACGTAATGAAGACGTAACAAATGCAGTCTTGCTTTTAAAGTTATTGACAACTAATAGATGAACATGTCCGAGGTACTGCAATGCCGAGAACCGACGTGGAAGCAAAAGCAGAGTGCTCACTTTTTCATTTCGTTTGAAGTTACTATCAATGGACTGTTGAGTATATTGTGTGTACTGCCAACATTGTTTTGTGCCTTAAGCTGCAATTCACTGTATGGAAGGGAAATGATAATGTGTTCGATTAATTAGAAATGGGGATAACAGATTAATGGGAAGTGTTTGCTTAGAAGTGTGCTTGCCAAGATGAGTGAGGGCTTGTAAAATGACCGTAGTTAAGGCTTTGGATGACTACGGCCAATGGCAATCCGTAGTTTAGGCTTTGGATGACTTCACTTTTCACGTCTGGCTACCACGGCTGGTTCAAGTGCGACATTCAACATTTGTCGCGAGAACGATTGCAGGAAGTGTTGGCGTGTGTTTTTTGACAGTGTCCTTCAACGTGTGCTTTCTCATCGTCCTCTTCCTCCTATTTGCCAAGAGTGCACATGTTGTTCTCCTTATCCAGGACGTTACTTTCGCCCTAAGTAGTTCAGTCCAGCCCTTGGTCTTATCCCTCGAAATCCAAGTTACTGCACTGCCTTGTAGCTGCACTTTTTTGTTTGTCTTATTTATAATTGTGTTGTTCGTAGTGCATAATAAAAAACTGTGCAAACCGACAATGTCTCGTGGTTTCGTGTGTGTACCTTGGCATACTTATTACTGGGAATGCCCCCGAGCACTTCCTTCTCTTCTTCAGACATTCTAACTTGAACAGTACTCAGTGATTGAAATACGAAAATTTAAGGCTAAGTAATGCACGTACACTCAAACCTCATTATAACGAAGTTGCGTCTTACCCAAAAATAAAGTCTTTAGATCCAAAAATTCGTTATAGACGTGAATTTATAACACTGTATGTATTGCCAGCCTATTCTTCAATTACTTCGTTATAACCGATATTTCGTTATATTCGTGTTCGTTATATCGAGGTGTCAGTGTACACTCGTTTCCAGCATCTACAGTTCATGTCATAGCGGCATAATTTTGACTCTAACACTTACACCAGAGCCAACGTTACCTTTAGCAGCCAGATTTGCAGTGACATCACGCGCTTATGACAAGCAGTTGCTCGTGTCAGTCATTATACTAAATAGAACTATGTCGCGTTTCAATCCATAAGTACTGTACAGTCAACCGCAAAAGTTTATAGACCACTCAAGCACTCGCTAATTTGCCTGTCCATGCCACCTAGCGGTGCACCACCTACCATCGACTGCCCTGCCACGGTGGTCCAGTGGTTATGGCGCTCGACTGCTGACCCGAAGGTCGCGGGATCGAATCCCGGCCGCGGCGGCTGCATTTTCGATGGAGGCGGAAATGTTTGAGGCCCGTGTACTTAAATTTAAGTGCACGTTAAAGAACCCCAGGTGGTCGAAATTTCCGGAACCCTCCACTACGGCGTCTCTCATAATCATATTGTGGTTTTGGGACGTTAAACCCCAGATATTATTATTATTACCTACCATCGACTGCCGCACTATGCTGGAAATCGGAAATGGGCCTTCCTGTTATTCGCTGGCATGTCGATTTTTCACTGCCACGCAACGCATTTTTAGTTGGTTGTTTTCACGCAAGACGCTCATCTGCAGCAAGGCCACCACACTTCTGTTTTGACAGCACTATTGCAGCAACCGAGGCGTACATCGAACAGCGTGCCGTTGGGCAGATAGTTTGTGCGAAGTGTTGCGACTGAGAACAGTTGTATTGATACACTGCTCTTGAGGTGGAAGTGCATCTTGTTAAAATAGAGAGATGGAAATCTTTTGTGCACTGTGAGTAATAGACAAGTCATCAGTTAAAGGAGTATACTGTCACAAAAATGTTACATCTTGATTGTTCTTTTGCAATAAGTGGTTAACCATCCACTTATCACGGCCAGTGGTGGATCCTAAGGGGGATGCGGTATATCCCTCCCTTCAGTCCACCTCCTTGGTCAGGTTGCCTCACTCAGCTCCCACAGCCCAACAAGGTGAAGGGGGATCTTGTCCCTGCCCTTGTGTCTCCGCCCTTTTCTGCTTCCCTATGTTCATTTCCAACTAATGCTTCTTAGGCGCCGCCAAATCTCCTCTGGGCTGTTGTCAATATGTGTGACCCCTCTAAAATGCCTTGCTGGGTTGGCGATGTCCACCTTTGTACTCCCGTGCAAGAGACCAGAAAAGAAGTCTTGCTCTCGTTCGATGGAAAGGTCCATTGGACCAGGCTAAACATGTGGCCAATAACCTCCAACAGTGGCGTAACCAGGAGGTGGCACACCAGGCCCGCGCCCCCACCCTTCCACCCCCATTTTTTTTTTGCCATGGGATACAGAGCACAAAATGACACTCGACCACACTTACCTGCCCGGACCCCACGTCGGATCAAGGACATGACACCCCGCCCCCCCAAACAAATTTCTGCCTAGGCCACTGCACTGACCACCGTGACCCCCTACGAATTTACGAATTTCATTCGCCGGTAATGGCTCCATGAGGGAGCATAGGCTCTCTACATTTTACAAAGTGGCATCGGCTACAGCGCGATGCCAACATGCTGTGCTGCTGGCTGCTCAAACAGCATTGCACAGAAAGACAAGCTTTTTGTTGCTCCATGACAGAGGGAGGCTTCGCGACGTGAGTTGATCACTACTAATCTGTTTCATGTACACTTGCTTCGCGAAGTATTTTGCATGAACCTGAAGCTTGACTGAAAAAGCAGTGCGACACCTGATGTAAGTAGGCGAGTTGGTTAAGGTTGCGTTTTCTCGGACGGTTTTGATAACAAGGAAAGCGCGACCATTACTACTTCAAAACCGACGACACAGCAAAATGTTCAGTGTTCATCATTACCTTGCTGTTTGCGGACAATTACTGCACGTAGAGATACGTTTCACCAAAGTCCTTTTGAGAGAGCTCTGGTTCCTCTCTCGCGTTTCAACTCACCGCATGCGATGAGCATAAGAGGAGGAGTTTGCGCTAGCTGGGAAAATACAGCGACTTTACTGCGAGGAGATGTGGCTTCGCCTTTACAAAGTCTTCCCTACAGTTGCTGCAAGTGCCACCATATCACCCCTTTCACCCCCTCAACTCCCCCCCCCCCCCCTCTATGTAGGCAGGCGCCTGCATCCGCCCTTGATCACAACTGGTAACTTGAGTGCACCACGGTTAATTATTTTGAGATTAGTTTAGAGCACCAAGTCGCATATTCGGAGAGCGCCAAGAGAGACGGGACAGAGCAGAGTTTTTTTCTTTAAAGGGGCCCTGCAACACTTTTTCAGCATGGTCAGAAGATGCTGCCGATCGGTAGTTGAGGCTCCCGAGAACACGCGAGCCAAACATTATAATGCAGCACACGGCCTGGGATTTACAATAAATTCGCAAAGTCAGCTAAAAAGCGCTTCCTCTTCTCTCAACAAAAAATGATGCTTATGGCATCACAGGCAGGTTCCACGCCACTGGCTGATTTGAACATGGCGCGCTCGGTAGTTACTGCGGTCGCCGCAAGAGGACGCCACTCGCGCGCGCGTGCGCGACCACGCTGAAACAACACTCGTTAGAAAAAAAAAATGTGCTCAAGGTCAGGAGTCGCGCGTGACGTACCTTCTTCCCCCGTGCCACCCCCCCCCCCTGCTTAGCTTCCAGCGCTTTCGTCGGGGCGAGAGAAGAGAGGAAGCAATTACAACGTGCGACAGATCTTTGTAACTCCGCTCGTACTGGACGGATTCTAAAACTTTTTGCGGCGTTCGATTCGTGAGAGTTCCTTTAGTGAAGCCATTCCATGGCTACTTGGAAGAGTGTTGCAGGGCCCCTTTACCTTTGTGTTTCACGCTCTGCTGAATCTACGTAAAGAAGAAGCGCGTGGTTGAGATGCGATCCGTGAAGTGCCGCAGCGAGCCCCATCGTTTCGGCTTCTGAGATGTAATTTCTGTTTATAAGAATTTATGATAATTATATGACTCCAATTTGAACTCATGTTCACTATCCTTAGTGAACATGATGTTCCCCATTACATACAACACTTAGCTTAATTCCCACTGCATCCATTCTGTACGACTTTATTTTTATATTTCTGAAAATTCGCACAGACGATGGTCTGGCTATACAGGGTGGTCTAGAAGATAGCAAAGTACGTGTGTCACTCCTCGGCGCTCCTGCTACTAATGAACATGGAGACTATGAACTGGAATCGGTTTGCGCCAGAGAGGGCTAATTGGAGATCACTGCATGGAAGAGTACGTACGTGTTGCATTTTACTGGGACGCCACGCCCACTACACTCCTGGGCTAATTAAGTTATTTATTCTCGAAAAGTTCACAAGCCTCAACAAGCTGATACATCAGTTACGTGGTTCAAAAATATGGCCGAACTGACATATATATCGTTCAGCCGCTCGCCGGAAGAGCTGTAGGACGATTGAAGCTGTCGAGAACCGCTTGTAAAACGCTTTATTAAACGTTGATAAAAACAGTGATGCATATCACAGGATTACAAACGTGAGAGGTGCAATTGGAACTGACGTGCTATAGGTTTTCAAGTTTATCTGAATGTTTGCCAATGGTATGAAAGTAATGCAAGATGTTTTTGTCAGGTTACTCGTCCTCGGGATAAAATCTATTTGTAAGAAAGTAAGAAAGGTGATCCGTCGTTCGGCGTTGCCGCAAACTTCCGCGGCGTAGTGAACGTGCAGAGAGACGAGACGCGGCAGTGCGTTCAGAAGGTCATTGGTGAACCGAGCGATCGCCACACTTCGAGCTCCGACCTTGGAGAGTAGGCTTAGGGAGCGCAGCTGTCGTGCTGCGCATGCGCTCAGGGTGGTCAGCTCGCGCATCAGGTACTCGGCGAACAAGGGAAGGGAAGCGTGTTGGATCATCAGAGACGTCAGGTGCGGACTTTTGCCCAGGATGAGTCCGAGTCTGCTACTAGCCAGCGAGTCTATTCCAGCTCGCTGACATTGAACGCGCTCGCCAACGGGTGTAGCAGTTCGAGTAGCTTGACGTTGTACAAGGTTAGACGTCGCAGAACGTGCCTCCAGTTGCGAAAGGTCGGACCGGTCGACAAGTCGTTCGGCTGCAGGATCAAGGTGTGCACGCAGTTAGGGCATACCGGTGCGAGGTTCTTGTTGGTAGGGCGCGAGCGTCGCACGTCTAGCTCCTCGAGCCTGGTGCATTTGAACCAAGATTTGCAAGGGTGCGCCGCGAGGCACGAGGGCGCAGGGTGCCACAGAGAGGGCCCGAAGCTTCCCGAACTCTTCACAAGGGGCACCCGCTTGGACGACCATCCGCGCGTCACGAAAGTGGACCGCGTTCAGGTTCAGCTCCGTGAGGGTACGGCAGCAGGCGCTCAGGAGAACGCCGAGAGAGCGAGCCAGGATGGGTAGGCGTCCAACACGACCACTCGCGAAGTCCAACGCTGTGGAGGCACCCGATTCCTGTGGAGGCGTGCACCCTAGATTTGGTGAGGAGAGAATTTTGTCTCATGAATGTTGACAAAAATCTGTCTTACCGAAAAAGCGGAGCTGTGAATGCGATGGCAACATGTAATGTTATACGAACTATGGCTATCAGTTAACTTTTTGATCTGATCTCGCGTAACTCTATAAAATGCTGGTGCATTGGAATACGGCCGCTCTCGGGAGAGAAGCGGTTTTCGTGCAGTTTGTCGTATCAGTGGTCACAGCAGTGACAGCACGAAGCGGTGAGAGATCACAGCGCGTACAAGGTTTGCCGAGAGAGCGCGCGCGCTAGCGCTCGCGACCGCGCCCTTAAAGGCCAACTCCGGCGATTTTTTGGCCATGTCAAAGTAATGGTGCTTTTATGTTCCTGAGACGCTCCTGTTACGGGCCCGATAGCAGAAATACTCGGCAAATTTGAGAATAATTTTAAATAAGCAAAAAAGCGCAACACCGAAACCGGTACTCAACCGAGTGTACTGTCTACGTATGACGTAGACGTTGTTACGAACGAACCGGAAGTCGTGCAAGGCTTTCCGGTCATGCCGGCGCGGAGTATGAAAACTGTGACAGCCGGGACGACCAGCGAAGCGAAGCGCCGGCCAAACCAACGCTGTCTGTCGCCTTGTGCACAGCAGACGCTCGCTGTAGCGGCCGAAGCGCCGAAGTTAGCGGTGCCCTCGGCTGCGTCACTTCCGCCGCTTTCCCAATACTGACGTCACAGACGCAATGTTGCCAATAATTGTGGGAAGCCAGGAGGGAGTTTGCAGACAATCTTTAAAATTCATTTGCAAACAATCTGCGCATGTCTCAAGCCTGTAATTTGGCATAAATGACGGAAACGTGCAAAGGAACGTACCCAGCGAATTTCACTGAGATCCATCGACCTCGAAAAATCGACGGAGTTGGCCTTTAAGTCGAAGTTCACAGTGCTCGAGCCACGCAGCCCCCCCTCTCCCCCGGTGTCCCTTCATGCTCCTTCGCCCAGCCACGGCCGGGCTAGACCGCACGCGCGCGCTCGCTTCTTACGGCCTTCGCATCGGGTGTAGTACATACCTCTCGCCGCTGCTTTGAGGGGGGCGCTGCGACCCTGACCCTCCTCCGCCGCTCCGTGCAGCGCGCGCAACGTCGGCACATGAGTTCGGGCGCGCTTCTTCACTCACCGCGCGTTGAAAAACAAGTTGCCTAATCGTTGAAGACGCACAAATGGTTTATTCTGACTTCTTATATGCGCAATGTACATCGAGCTTAAGCTTATCGAAAAACGTATAAATGCAAGAGCCGGGAGTACAGCGCTCCGCCATCAAACGTGTATATAGACATTCTGAGGTCTGGAAATAAATATCTATTGCTCGTAAGCACTCGCAAATAGTTGAACGCTTTCAAGTGAAAACTTTGACGGACTTCACAAATGTCTCGTTCACAACCTAAAATGCTTCCTAGTCCGCTTGTGTGCGTAGGTGGAAGGCTTGTCGTTCGCGTCAGTCAGTTGGTTTGTGTGATTGACGAGGAGAATTCTTAGGAATTTTTCGGCTCTGATATCTGCGATTTGAGCGAATATGCGTACGCGACTTTGTGTTATGAGTTTTGCGTTGTAACCAAGTTGTTGATAATTAAATGTAAACTTCTTTTTCCCTTTTAACTGTGTGTCGTGCGTTGCTTTTTCTATTGTGTCTTATTTTACGGCCCAGCCATCCTGACGCTAACAAAAGGAACGCAAAAGAGCTCGGAGTCCCTGGAATTAATGTTTCCAGGTGGTGTTAACACCAGGTACCACTCTCGGGGCGTGCCGTCCGAAGGGGTTATTCAGCAGCAAGAGTCCTCTCTTGTTTTTTTTACTTTCTTCCTCCCTATACGCAGTTATTTTCAACCATTAGATATACAACTCACGTACATGTTTCAAAGAGCTGTCATGCTGCAGATCGCAGCATTTTGCCCTGAAAACCACTCCAAATGTATTTGGAAAAATAAAGAAATAGAAAATAGCTAGCAAAGGGAAGGCGAGCTCTCTTAATTGCGGCCTCATTGTCCAACAAGACCAAGGGCCAAAGGTATTTGGTGCTCTCTGCTTGCAGAACAGGTGCAGCGTTGTTTATCTCTTTCTCTGATCGTTGCCAGTGCTTCATGCCTCCTGCATTATGCCTCATGATGGTTAGCGCAAACGCAACACGGACGAAAAGAAGAAAAAACGACGACACAATTGAGCGCTATCTATAAAAACTGAATGTTTATTGGAAAAATCAGAAATATATATGTCTAAGAAAGAGAACTGCGTGAGCTGCCCTTCTATCGCTTTGATTGATGAGGAAGTGTCTTTCCTGGAAAGGGCGTAGTTTTGTTAGCATACACGTTTTTATCTGTCAATTATCTTTGGCGCATGTGCGGGTTGTTGTTTTTTCTCTTTCTTATACATATATATTTGTGATTTTTCCAATAAACATTCAGTTGTTAGATAGCGCTTGTGTCGTCCGTGTTGCGTTTGCGCTAACCATCGTGAGCAATTTCCAACTCGCCCACTTCGCTACCCTCCTGCATTATGCCTCGTTAGCCGATTCTTCCGTAGTTTTACTGAGTTTAAGCTTGTATTATCCACGAGCACATGCACACCGACATTATGCGGAGAGCCGTCTGATAACATTAGTTTTTTTTAAAGGAGACGATCCTCCCTCTACCCCTGACTTCTTGAATAATCCCCCTCCCCTTTCTCCGTCGAGAACCCCCCTTCCGCGGTTTCACATCGTGCAACGCTCTTGTGCCGAGTGCGCGGCGCAGGAGATGCACGGTCAGGGTCGCAGCGCCCCTACCGCCGACGGGCGGCGAAACATACTGAGAAACTCTCCCATTGCTTTCGCGACGGGTGAGAAGGCCGTAAGGAAAGGAGCGCGCGTGCGGTCTAGGCCGGCCGTGGCCCAGCGAAAGACGGGTGGGGCGTTTCCTTTCTGGTTGAGGAGAAACTGACGGCAGGCCTCGCACGTAGAGGTGTGCGCCGCCGCGCCGCCGCCGTCGCCTGTTTTGGGTCACGCCGCTCGCGCCGCCGCCGAAGTCCCAAGAGAGATCACGCCGCCGCGCAATTATTGCGGCGCTCCGCCGTTGGTCTTTTCTTTTAATTCGATGGGGAATCTGGAAACAAAATAGAGCATTTCGTCGGAGGAGCTCTTCTCGATGTGTCCATGTAATGAACTGTTCATTTCAGCGGCCGCTGAATAGCGGGAGCTCAGGGAGAAGAGCGCCCCCTGTTTCCGGTTCTTGTTCTGCAGCGCCATCATGACATCACGAAGCTTTCAAACACTGTCGACACAAATGATCGGGACGGAATGCGCTTCAATGCAACGAACGCAGCCCTCAGAGATCCGACTTTTGGTGCACATGTCTTTTGATCGTGTTAGCCATCGATTTAGGTTTAATGCGGCCGCTGGTCTAACGCAGCTGTAAGGTCGGTACGCGTTCCCTGCATCGTTCTCAAATATCTAGGACACATTCATATGCAAATGCAGACTTGAAAAGTTCCTGTTTCTGTGCATTTTGTCCACTCGTTTCTTACCCTTTAGGAATGCGCTGGCGGGTTTGGTGCGGCGACGTGGTCAACAGCGAGGTGACATCACGGCTCACCACTTTTTCGAATCACTGAATGCACTCTGCCGAAATGGACTGTGGACACCTCCTTCGGATGAACACATCGAGAATAGCTCCCCAGATGTAGTATCTTTTTCTTCCTGACCTTAACGCTGCCGCGTCCTCCAGTCTTAATAAAGGGCGACGAGCCAACTCGCTGGATAGCATATTCTTGGAGTCTTGGACCTAGTACATTGTGCATAAATAAATAAAATAGATAAGTTACATATATCTCGGTACGTTAGTACACTTTTTCCTCTCATTCTTACTCGAGTAAATCGATAAATAAATACAGAAGTAAAGAGAATGGCAAACTTAGAATATAGCTGAGCTAGTTGGCAGGTATTCATGTTAAGAAGACACGACGTGGAAACACGAACATAAGAGAAAAGTCGAGAGAGTGAACAGCAATCTCTCACGTAGACTACTACTCGCACTTGATTGATAGGTATGGCCTCTTAGGTGGGAATGCGCAGATAAATATTTGTGTCTAACTTCGGTTCCGCCGCTGAGTGGTTTTTCAGTTGTCAGCGGCATTCCTGGTGTCTTGACTACTCTCCTGTGTCCGTGTTTGCACGCCCTGTTTTTTAAAAGGCGCCCAACAGCCTTTGAAAATACAACAAAAAACAAAAACAACGAGCGCGTTATTCTCTCTTGGCGTTTCTTGTCTTTTGGTGCACTTCGTGATGCCGGAACAGTGATTCACGTGACATCATTAGGGTACATACTCTCGACTTGTCCATAAACGAGAAATAACAGTCGCGAATTGTCTCCTATACTGCTTTGCTATGCAGCCGCCCACCCGCTCTTGCTTCTATCGCACGACTATTGTGCGCGATTAACTGATTTCGCTCCATTTTGTGCGTTTGTGACCGCGCATGCAGAGACAGACTGTCGCCGACATGCGCGAAATCATGATAGGTTCAACGCTTAGTGCTCACATTGTACGCGTGCTTTATGAAGAAATAAGTGGCGAGGAGATGTCCCCTGTAAGAAGGGTATTGAACGCGAGAACGAAACCAATGGAAAAGGCGCCAGAATATATGAATCTTCCAACGGACGCACTCTTTACAGCGGAGACGATGCAGCTTTCCAGGAAAAAGGCGAGCCCGCTTCGACGGTTGTTTGTATATTTTCTATTGCGTTAGCAGTTGTATCGACACTCAGGGCAGGCTTTCACCGTCGCTGTCATGTTCCGTATAAACTATAAATCGATAGCATCGCTCCGCGCATTCTATGAGTAAAAGCTCGCGAGCGTTGGCAAGGAACATGGCTAAAGCAGAGATGAAACAAGCTGGCCATCTCCATCACATGGAATAACATCAGCCCGCGTGCGAGGCCTGCCGTTTATTGCTCCTCAAGCAGAAGGAAACGCCCCGCCCGTCATGTGTTGGGCGAAGGAGCAGGAAGGGATGTCTGGGGAGAGGGACTGCATAACTCGAGCAGCAACTGTGAACTTTGACTATAAGGCGCTAGGCGCTGCGCCGTGCTCCCGACCGGCCTGCAGAAATTAGGCGCCTTTTCCTCTTCAAACTACTACCACCACCACCACCACCACTATAAGGCGCGGTCGAGAGCGCTGGCACGCGCGCTATTTCGGCAGACATCGCCCAGCGAACGGCTCGTATACCTTCAACGCGCTGTGAGTGATGTGATCTCACTGCTTCGCGCTCGGACCACTGATACGACCGCTTCTCTCCCAGGAACGGCCGTATTGCGCCTCGACGAATGAACGAATCGTTAATTCGTTGATACGCGCATCGGCTTGTTCGCGCGTCGGCAAACGCAATTTCAGCGTTTTGCAGAGTTAAGTGAGACCGGAGCAAAAAGTTAGCTGCTAGCCCTCGTTCATGTAACATTACGGCGTGTCACTGCTTTGCCCCCCCCCCCCCCCCGAGCCGCGCCGCCGCCGGTCCGATGAGCCCCGCGCCGTTCACGCGCCGCCGCCGGTGATTTTGGCTCTGGCGCACATGTCTACTCGCACGCAGGCTGATGTTATCGCATGCGCCCTCCGTGCGACGGAGATGGCCAGCTTGTTTCGTCTCTGCTTCTGCCGTGTACCTCGCTTCAACTCGCGGGTAGAACATACGATAGGCGGAGCAATGTTATCAATTTGGACTTTATACGGATCATGACGGCGACGGCTAAAACCCATTGAGAGTGTCCTTTAATTGCTATCGCAATAAAAAAATATGCAAAAACCGTGGAAGCGGGCTCGCCTTTTTTCTGGAGAGCTGTATCGCCTAAGCTGCACAGAGTTCGTCCGTTGGAAGAATCAAAAAATCCGGCGCCTTTTTCATTGGTTTCGTTCTCGACTTCACTACCGTTCTTACAGGCGATATCTCCTCGCCACTTATTTATTTATAAAGCACGCGTACAATGTCAACACTAAGCGTTGAGCCTATCAGGATTTTGCGCTTTTTCGGCTACACCCTGTTATCTCCGCCTGCGCAGTCGAAAGCGCACAAAAAGGGAGCGAAATCTGTTCATCGCGCACGATGGTCATGCAAGACAAGGAAGAACGTGCGGGAGACTGCATGGCAAAGCAGAGTGGGAGACAATTCACAAGTTATATTTCTCGTGTGTGGGGAGTATGTACCCTAATGATGTCACGTGAATCACCCTTATGGCGTCACACACTGCGCCAAAAAGACGAGAAACGCCAAGAGAGACTAACGCACTCGTTTTTTTTAACTGTTAAACTTTTCGGCAACCCGTGCGGAGTTGACAAAAACTATCATCATCAGAGGCTGATGCGCGTTCTGGCTCGGGTCGCCCTTTCCGGAGGTGCACTGAGGGACGGGGGCGGAGCCTCGTTGCTTTTAGGGGCGAAGCTCCTTAAGGCGGCACCCGTTCGTCCCTCGTAGTCGTAGTAGTAGTCGTAGTGCGTAACCATTCTTACGCTTTGACCTCCAAGGTGGTGCCGGTGGGAGATTTTTCCTGTGCGTTGTTGAACAATAAAAAATTCGCAGCGTGCGCGTTAACTAAAAGCCGAATTCTTCTGTCTCTCATTCCCCATTAGCAGCCATTGGCATGTTCCAGTAGGAAACGTTAGTAGAAGTAGAAGTGTAAGTGTTAGCTAAAAGCCGACTTCTTCTGTCTCTCATTCCCATTAGCAGCCATTGTTTACCTCCAAGGTAGTGCCTGGTGAGATTTCTCCTGTGCGTCATTAAACAATAAAAATTTTGTTCAAAACGCCGTTGATTGATGAAATAAACCAACGAAAGACGCCAGATGTTTTGTAAAAGCAAAACGAAAGAACGCCAGATGTTTCTAAAGCAAAATGAAAAGACGCCAGCTGCTTAACGAAAGACGCCAGATGTTTTCTAAAGCAATGGTTTTCTAAACAATGAAAATTCACAGCGTACATGTAAAATTAAAGTGAGCTGCAAGTCGTCATAACTCATCGAACCTTTAGTATAAACGCGCCCGATCTCACGTCGATGATGATGTACTGGGCAGAATTCACGGAAGATTCACGGTTTACCGATGAACCTCCGCAGCTTCGCCCACTCATCATCATTCACTCCGTGGATATGCTGTGATTTTTTGTTGTTGATTGTTTCCTAACGTCATTTTCGTTGTTTGTTTTTTTCGCACAGATCGACCGCATGCGTTTTGAATGAATGAATGAATGAATGAAACAACTTTATTGCGAGATCCGGCTAGTTGTTGGTCCGGGCCAGACCGATCAGATGGAGGACGGAAGACTTTGTCTTCCACTAGCCTCCTTGGCCTGCTGGATAACCCAGGTTTGGTCCTGTAGATCGGAGCTGACCAGCTTTTCCGCCATCGCTCCCGGAGAGGTTCTGGTGAGTCTGTTTGCCAATTTGTACACCCCCATAGCATGTAGCTTAGGGAGGCCTCTGCTATTTTACATGCTTTACATAATGAGTCTGGGTACATCTCGGGAACATCCTGTGTAACTGAACAGGGTTGGGATCAGTCAGTCAGTCAATGAACTTTATTTATAAATTGCCCTGAGGAGCCGATTCCCCTCAAGAGGGAGGGTCGGCTGCGGGCCGCACCCACGTGGGGACAGGAAGAGCGAGCCCCTCCGCCAAATTGCGGGCCCTCTGGACAGCCCGGATTTGGACCTCCCGGTCCGAGCTGGTGATTGCCGTCCTCCAGGCGGCTTCTGTGCTGAGAGGCTAGCCATCGCGCAGCGCCGTGCATTGCCAGAGCATGTGGGGTAACGTGCATCGTCTCTCGTCGCAATGAGGGCAGTGCGGCTTTATGCTGTCAATAAACTTGCTGTAAACTAAAGCCGACGTGTGAGTAATTTGTTTGCAATGTGCTTTCCAGGCTTCCCTGGGTCAGAGCGGCGAGTCGCGTCTCCCATTGCGACGTATGCGTTGGTCATGTAACGATGTAATGTCCAGAGTCGACCAAGACTGGATTCTCCGCATAAAGCTTATTTCAAAATGGGCGGGAAAAAGAGCTACCGCGCGACGCGCCGTCTGCTGACAGCCCTTGGCAACCCGCTTGCAACTTCCTTCTGCTAGCGGCTCAGCGATGACGCTGTCGTCGCGTCAGCTGCCGCCGGGCGCCTCGCAATCTCATATGATCTCATATGCTCGCCGGCCCAGGATTTCGGGTCGGTCGATCGTTCAATCGTGCAACCGGCGGCGCGGCGTTTTCCCCTCCGTGCGAGTAGTGCAGCCAGCACCGTGTGTTGTTGCACGCTCCTTTCCGTTCCCAGTGGCGCGCCGCGGCTGCTTGTTTCTACGGTGATACATCGGGGGAAGCAGCTGGCCGGCTCGCCGTGTAGCACGACGCTCGCACAGCACCCATGGTGAACGTCGCGGGCTTCTTCGTCTCTCGTCTTCTTCCTCGCGACCCCGCATCTTCGTGGTGAGAACGTCGCGTCCCACGACCATGACTCGACCACGTTTGAGCACCGCTGGTCGCGGCGACGCCAGCGCTACGACGACGACGACCACAACAGCGGAAGCCGCATCGGACGCCGTAAACACAACGTTCTACCGCCGCCGCCGCCACTACCCCGTGCACGTCCGCGATCAGCCGCAGTCCTTCGCTCGTGCACGCTTCGAAGTGACTCCGAAGCCGACGTTACGGACTACATGTCGTCGTCTTCGCCACTCGTCGTACCTCTGAGTGTTGTTTTGTGCGTGTGCCCGCCTACTTCGAAAAGACAGCGTTTCCTCTTTCCTTCCTCGGCATCTCGTGTCGGGGAGTCGCAAGCGCGGCTCGCTCGTTTGCCGGCGGGCTTGCGCCGTGTTCGCGTAGTCTTCGGACAAAATACTATGGCCGCTGTGCTCAAACGACAACGTTCGAGGCGCCGTTTGGCCGCTCTGACCTTCCTCTCCAACATATCGCTCGACGGCACGCACCGAGATACCAAGCTGGGCATCTTCAACCGCGCCGGCGGCGGCACGCAGTCTTGCGACCTCGTCGTAGACGTTGACCGAGGTACGACCGGTAGCGTCGCGTCGTCCTCCGACGCGTACGACCCGGCGAAGGCCTCCGAGGCACGCGAAGAAGACGACGAACTTTGCAGCTCGCCCCCGTTGGCCAAGTACGGCACCGCCGACGCGACCACGGGCAAGGCGAGCAGCGAGGAAAAACTGGCCTACTGCGGCGGTGGCTGCAGTCCGCAAGAGCGCGATAGGTGAGCCGAAACTGTCCGTGTATCGTGTGTGTGTGTGCGTTTGCGACTTTCACTTTTACCTCTCTTGTTTCGCCTCCGCCGCGGTGTGCTTAGCAAATGCACGCGCGTGCTTGGCGTACCAGATCTCGCGGCTTTGACGGTAGTAGAGTGCTGGAATGGATCGTGCGATCGAAGGAAGCGGGGGGAGGGGGGGGGGGGGAGGCCAAGCGGTTTTTGCGGTTGCAAGCCGCGCTTTTTTGCTGTTGCAAACGCTTGCCGTACGGCGCTCTCTCATTGGGGAGAGCGCGGGGCGATTTGTTTACTTTGGTGCTAGGCCAGCCGGGCTTCGGTCGTTTCCGGCTAGCTGGGCTCCGTAGCGCTTGCACCCATTTTTCGGTCGGTACGTACTAGACTGTAGACCGGTCGCAGCTGCATCGCACGCGCACTAATACGCGAGCACGAACGCAAAGAAACAAAACAAGGTTCATTCTTGTGCCACATATCCTTGGTATCGAACAAAAAGCTGGCTGCGTGCCCTCGGTTTGTTTTTGCGGCGTCGCGCGGAAAGCCGCACTCGATCGGCTGCCGACAACGAGGTTTGTGGACGGTCCAGAAGCGCCGCAGGTGTTCGAGGCCTTTCTGCTGTTGCATCAGCCGCACTTTGAGGACTTCAAACCGGCGGTTCCAGCGTATAAGTTTCAGCTTCCAATTGATCGGGCGACATTTTTGAGCGCTTTCTCACGCGCTCTGCAAACAGCAGCAGCAGCAGACGACGCCGACGGGGTGTCGGGTTTTTGTCGTCTGCTTTCCGCGGACGTAGCGCCCGCGTGATTAGTTGTGTGCAGTGCAACGACTCCGTGACAATTTTCCCGCTTTGTTTCGCGCCGCCAGGTATGCGAAGTAACGATTAATCACTTCGCGTCGCTGCGATTGCTTCAGTGCTAATGGCACCTGTTGCTGCCGTGAAGCGACCTCACCGAAAAAAAAAAAAATGTTGCAAGCGCTGGTTGAAATGAAAACCGAAATGCCTCCCGTATCATAGCCGACAATGGAGTATATTTCCAACGTATATTTTTCTTTCATACCAGGTTTCGGCGTAGTAACTTAGCGGCTGTGGTGTTGCACTGCTGAGCACGGGACGCGGGTTCGACTCCCTGTCAGGGCGGCGAAATGCGAAAAAATACACCAAACGTACTCGTACTTTCATGTAGGTGCTATTGGTCGAAATTAACCCGGAGTTTTGTCTTCTACGGTGAGCCTCACATCATTTCATGGTTTTAATGTGAAAAACCCCGGATTTCGTTGATCTTAATATATAAAACGATCCATTCCACTCCGCGAATGTGGCTGGTTGACCAGTGAAACTGTAGCGCATCACACGTGGTTAGACAGCGGTTCGCGTATTTATTTTGGTAATTGTAGCAACCGTTTCGGGGGGGGGGGGGGGACGTCAAACCCCAGGTATTATGATTGTAGTAACCATAGCTTTGCGATTGTGGCTTGCGCTGACGTCATGTTGGAGCGCCAGTATACGGTGGGTGTGTGACGTCACGTACTGCAAGGCGTCTGATAGGTTCTTGGCCAAAGTCAAATCCGTGTGCGACCGTTGTTGAATAGTTGAGTGACTCGGCGGACTCGGTTCGCTGTGGCACTTCAAGCGAAACTGCTACAAACTTGGGAAGAATTTCTCGCCTGGTTTGTTATGATTACCATTAGTGACTGAATGCTTGAAGCCTGCTTCACCTATACCGTGGGTCGGCCTGGTATTGCCCTATCATCGGGATCGGCACACGCCCACTTTTTTTCATCAAGGCGAAAGATGGCTCATGAGTAAAAATCACAGCATATCCACGGAGTGAATGATGATGAGTGGGCGAAGCTGCGGAGGTTCATCGGTAAACCGTGAATCTTCCGTGAATTCTGCCCAGTACATCATCACCGACGTGAGATAGGGCGCGTTTATACTAAAGGTTCGATGAGTTATGACGACTTGCAGCTCACTTTAATTTTACATGTACGCTGTGAATTTTCATTGTTTAGAAAACCATTGCTTTAGAAAACATCTGGCGTCTTTCGTTAAGCAGCTGGCGTCTTTTCCTCTTGCTTTAGAAACATCTGGCGTTCTTCCGTTTTGCTTTTACAAAACATCTGGCGTCT
Organism: Rhipicephalus sanguineus; assembly: GCF_013339695.2. Classification (NCBI taxonomy): domain Eukaryota; kingdom Metazoa; phylum Arthropoda; class Arachnida; order Ixodida; family Ixodidae; genus Rhipicephalus; species Rhipicephalus sanguineus. The sequence goes on from NC_051185.1 coordinate 38,279,062, forward strand.
TTCGTTGGTTTATTTCATCAATCAACAGCGTTTTGAACAAAATTGTTATTGATTAATCACGCACAGGAGAAATCTCACCAGGCACTACCTTGGAGGTAAAGAATGGCTGCTAATGGGAATGAGAGACAGAAGAAGTCGGCTTTTAGCTACCGCTGCGAATTTTTTATTGTTCAACAACGCACAGGAAAAATCTCCCACCGGCACCACCTTGGAGGTCAAAGCGTAAGACTGGTTACGGACTACGACTACGAGGGACGAACGGGTGCCGCCATAAGGAGCTTCGCCCCTAAAAGTAATGCGGCGTTGACAGCACGAATGGTACCAAAAGTCACGTGTGATACACTGTGGGCTTCGCTCCCTGAACTAAGGGCTCCATCCTACGAAGAAGTTCCCTTATCCTTGTACGAATAAAAATTTCTTTCTCTCCCACGTGTGGCGCATACCCACAGTCCCCGGGTGAGAATTAAAGCAGATTAAGCGTGAATAAAGTGTGACTCGAGGTGAACTGATGTAGCAAGTGTATCCAAATGATTAGAAGTGATCAAGTGAATCATGCGAATTCAAAACAGAGGCCAATTAAACGTGCCATGTGAATTCGAGCTAAAGATGTACGAAATGTGTATTAGAGTTAATTAAAGGCGTATGAAATCTGAATTAACATTGAATGAAATGTTAAAGTGAGACATGTTCGAATCGAATGTTGTGATTTAACATTGACTCAAACGTGAGAGCTCACGCAGAGCATAGAACTTCGCCTGTTCTGTCCTTAGCGTTAGCTACATGGGTCGTCAATTTTTAGTTGACGTGTGGACTCGAAAAAAAAAATAGATGGAACATTATCCACGTACATACAGCTTAGCTGTCAGACTGTCTAGCCACTGCTACATCCGGGCTACACATCGAGGTTCTATGCAGCCCCGCTCATATACGCAATGGTTCCTTCGTGCCGTTTGCAGTGCAGTAGTACACGCTGTAACGATCGAAAACGTGACGCTGCTATGCGCTGCTTCATCGGCGCGTGCGCAGTGAATAGCAGCGGTCCCGCTGTCGCAACACATCCTTGCTTCGTGCAGCGCGCTGGTGCAGTAAGCGTGAATATCTGCACATAAAATAAAATAAAAAAAAGCGTGCACACGCTTGATCGTATCGGCCGGCCTTCCGCCGATTACGAGATCATTTCCTCGTATAACGCTCCGATACACGCGGCGCGGCGCTTGCCTAATTGCGTGCAGCGTTAATTGGAATCTCGGCGCTGCACCCTGTTTCCATTGTGTACACACAGTATGCGCTGTCTAGCGTTTGGTTATTTCGCGACTACAATGCCAGTATAGCGAGCATGTTTGGAATGACGGACCTGCTGATAAGAGCCGCAACAACAATGGCAATACTTCGTGGCTTTGTAATTGTCTATTGGATCCCTCTCTCCCTCTTTTCCTGTGTCAGTCTTTTTCCGGATTTCTGACCTTCGTACGACTAAGGCCTGAATGTTCGATTCCGCGATAATTAATGAGGCGCATAGGCGTGGGCTGCAGGGTTATCCATTAGGCGTGGGGTTCACACTTCACCGCAACCCCCCCCCCCCCCTTCCCCTGCCTCGCTCGCTTATATTAGGCGTATCTGTTTCGTTGTATACAATTCGTCAAGTCTGGTCGATAGCTGTCTCGCTTGTTGTGGAATTATTATTATTATTATTATTATTATTATTATTATTATTATTATTATTATTATTATTATTATTATTATTATTATTAAGCGGGTATGCACCCGTGTTCGTGTGAAAAAATTAGGGCACCGTAGCTTATTTTTCGTTAAAAAAGGGAGCTTTTTGTCTTGAAATGACCCCGCAGTATGGCGTGCATGGAGTTCGACCTTCGTTAATAAGGCTATTTGGTTGACACTGGGCAACAAAAAAATTGGGGGACGCTTAAGCTTCGCCTTTAAGAGTTGAACGCGATAGCAATATCCTGCCCCTAATGCGCACTTCGAACACTACGAGTGTTTAACAGAAATGCGCGCAATAAGGTGTGTGCCTTATGTAATGGGTAGCATGCTTTAAACCAGGAGCAATTATGCGCGAGAACCTTTTTCGAAGCTGCGATGCACCCACTACGTGGTCTTAAGGGAATACGGGCAGTAATGTGTGTGCCTTTTGTAATTGGTGGCTGTCTTTAAACCATCAAGTCGTTATGATATTGACGTGGTGTGACGCCCAATGGCAATGTACGCTTGTACCACGCAATATTACTGCCACATTACATCTCGTACTGTGACACCTGTATACAGGACGTGTATTTTTGGGAAGCATGAAAGTTACTTTCGGTGCCGCTCCAAGCAGAGGCGTGGCTGTGTGGTAGAACACCTGCTTGCCACGCAAACGGCCTGGGTTCGATTCTCACTCGGACCCAACATTTTTATTATTTATTTTATTTGCAGCTTTTTTCGATTTTTCGGTCACGGACAAGATGATGATTTTTCGCTCACAACCAACGGTGCCGACGCCGACGGCGGAATTTCTGCGATACGAGCTCTTTAACGCTATCGCGTTAATACGGAACACCGATAAGATTACGAAACGCCGATGTGAAACGAGGCAATGACAATGTAGAATGAAGTTGATATCGGGCGGCAATTTTTATTGGAAACAGTTATTAGAAATCACCTCTGGACGACAGCGCCCTTGATATGTCGTATCAGCTGCATTGACTAAAGAGACTTGCGTCGCTCGACATGCGTACGAGGGATCGTTGTGCGACGTTATCTCATCAGATTTGTCTTTTATTTCATGTTGTTTATTATAAACGTACTTAATGAGTATACATTAAGCGAACAATATAGCCAAAGCCGCCTACTGCGAGCGCACAACAAACATTGCGCAAACAAACAAAAAATGTAATGGTAAATCTTGCCGTGTAAGAACAGTGAACAGCTACTTACATGCTTTCGGTTGAGGTATAGAGCTGATTTTTAATTGGAGCACCTACGTGGTTTAAATTGCGTCTTAATGTGGACCAAAATCAACATTTTCTCGGATTCGGGATTTTTTTTTTCGTAAAATTAACATACTTCAGTGGTCGGAAAATATTTTTATCGCTAAATATACCTTCCGTAGGATAAGTATTAAATACGGATATCCATACGTAGCGCAGTTTTATAGGGGAAAAAATACAAACATAGAACATTTTGGCAAAATTTCTGGAAGCGTATATGGCACAAAAACTGCATAATGTTCTGATTCAAACACCTTTCACAAACGCATTTGCTTAATATGTAAGCCAAATTAGGCACTGAAACCAGAAACGATTCACTCAGCATAAATTTTCAGACAAACGTCACTCAGACGACATTTTGTGAAATTCAGAAGGCTGCCACGTGACCAAGCATTTTTTCCCCGCCGAAATTATCTAGCAATTTACTGTTTCCAGTGCAATAAATCAGCACGATTTTTTTTAATACATTCGAGATTGTCACCAAAATGGCTGGGTCATTTCGCGTGGAATGAACCTACAAAGAACAAATTCCAAAAATAAACCGCTCATCAACGCTTTGCGTGTTATGTTTGTACGATCATTCGCTTAATGTCACATGTCACATTACCCGAACTCCTGCCTATAGCAGTATACGAAAAGCACGTTTATTGTAGACTATATCGGCTTCCAGTTTCCGAAGCAAGTCGCGGTGATGCAGCTAATGTTCCTGCCAGGCGCCATTTAACAGAACACACTTCGCAGAATGTGACCCCGTAAAACTGTTTCCTCCTTCGAAATGTCGAATGTCAGAGCGTTGATTCACAAACGCTTTTTACTGAGACGTTCTTTAAAAGAAAACGAATAAAATAACGGTGATTCAGCGATTCTTATAAGTTCAAGCTTGGCTTGCAAGGAGCAAAGCGAGTCCTGTACCCGTTTGCTTTTAAGACTTTAAACAATGCTTACAATTAAGGTTGGTGAAGAGGAAAAGTAAAGTCTATTAAAAGTAAGCTGTATGGCTCATTGGACATCCGTAAAACGTGAACTATGCTAATTAATAGTTTACTAAAATTAATTAACTCTCTATCCTAGCTGCGGGGTACCAGTGGTTATGGTGCTCGACTGCTGATCCGAATGTCGCGGGATCGAATCCCGACCGCGGCGGCCGCATTTCGATGGACGCAAAATGCTAGATGCCCGTGTGCTACTATTTAGGCTCACGTTAAATAACCCCAGGTGGTCGAAATTTCCGGAGGCCTCCACTGCGGCCTCCGTCATCATCACATCGTGGTTTTGGCGCGTTAAACCCCAACAATTATTTTATTATAATTTTGTATTAATTAAATTACTTCATATACTGAAATTGACGAATGGTAGCCGGTGAGTTCGCAAGGCGTATTCGATTTGAACGAATCTTAGGGCGACACTATAGTTTCCGAGATTTTACTAGCAGCTTTCCTTCATCGATCTAATGACGAAAAATAAACATTATTATTGCAGAAAACACACACACACACGCGCGCGCGCGCGCGCACACACACACACACACACACACACACACACACACACACACACACACACACACACACACACACACACACACACACACACACACACACACACACACACACACACACACACACACACACACACACCTGAGAAGGTGTTTCCGCGGCCCCACATAGCTTCGCAATCGCGCTTCTCCCATTCCGTCTGGAATGCGGACAATGAAAAAAAAAAACAAAAACTGTAAGAAAGGAAAGTTGTCGCTGTTACCAACGCCGGTGTCTCCGTCGAGGATGCCGAGGAAACGGCGTCGGAGGAAACGATTGAGCGGGAGGAGTGTCGTCTAGCCTTTCCGCCGTATTTCCATGACCGCGCACTGCCTGTCGACGACGCCGGCGTTGTCGTCGATACTCAAGTGTGTCGTCTCACCGTTTTCGTTCGTTGCCGCATGCGTGGCAACAGTGCCGGCTCGCAGTAAGGAATTTCGGGCGTGCGTACCAATCGCGGTTGTCAGCCTGCCTTTATGGCTGAAGTTCAGGACAAGACGGAAGCTTGAAGGGGTGAAAAAAAATCCTTGAAACATCCTTGACTCCAGCGACAGCCCTTAATCAAGGATATTCAGGCGAAATTAAGCTCTAGATGCTTCATCAAACGCGAAAATTGGCCGTCGGCGGCGTCAACACGAACGATGCAAAAAATCTTGACGTGATGACGTCACCTTATGACGTCATCAGGACGCCACAGATCGCCAAATTTTGTGACGTGACCATGACGTCATGTCACACAACGTCACGTCACACGATGACGTCATCACATGCCATCGTCGCTTGGTCAAAGGTGGGCTGATCACGGAGGCAGTGCAAAACCGAATGAGGAGCAGAAATCTTGCAGTGCCTCCTATCCTGGAGGCAGTGCTAAACTCCGTTAGGTGCAGAAAGCTTTCGGGGGGCGGGGGCGGGGGGGGGGAGGATCGATACATCGTTGACTGCGAAGACAAAGAAGGCTTTCGCCTTCGAGTCATCTTAGGCGATTGCTTAAGGGACCCTGTGAGTTTTTTCAAACGTCCTTTATGTGACACGAGCTTTCAGGAGACCCTGGCACCTTTGTGCGTCCCTGCCTGTAATCTCTTGTGCGATGAAAATTATGTGGAAACTACAGGCGCATTTTCGCCGTCGGTGTCGCCGTCGCCGTGAGGTTCCGTATAAAGTCCAAATGCGATAACAGCACCCCGCGCGTCGTATATGTTCTATGTAGTGGAAGCGTGCGAGGGCAGCCGATGGTGGCGGCTCAAGTGGAGATGTAAACGCGCCTCCCGTCTTTCCTCGCGCGAAAGGCCCATAGACGGTGACGCAAAGGGGCCTGCGCGGCTCCGTCAGGCACTGCGTATATTTAGCGGCCGGTCGCGCTCGCGCGTTCCCTACCATGACAAGGATCAGCAGACAGCTCATATCTTTGTACCGTGTTGCGTTCTCACTGCTGCTTGCGTTGAAGGGATAGACAGCTTGAAGGTCTCTTCGCTAGCTTCAGTGGCCACATTCCCTTACGCCAGCGTTTCGTTGAGGTTACGCCAGGTTGGATGCTGAAGGAGTGGCCTTCTATCCTTACTTCGTATAACAAGTTCAAATTTGTTGCTATCACTTTCTTTGCGTCGCCCTTGCGGCGAAACTGTCTTGTTCTATCAATATCACTCCATCCACCTACTCTCTATCTACTCATCGTTTATCTATCTATCTATCTATCTATCTATCTATCTATCTATCTATCTATCTATCTATCTATCTATCTATCTATCTATCTATCTATCTATCTATCTATCTATCTATCTATCTATCTATCTATCTATCTATCTATCTATCTATCTATCTATCTATCTATCGATGACCCGCCTCGGCGGTCTATAGTGGTTATGGTGCTCGACTGCTGACCCGGAGGTCGCGGGATCGAATCCCGGCCGTGGCGGCCGCATTTGGATGGAGTCGAAATACTTGAGGCCCGTGTACCTATACTTAGGTGCCCGTTAAAAAACACCAGATGGTCAAAATTTCCTGAGCCCACCGCTACGGCGTCCCTCATAATCATATAGTGGTTTTGGGAGGTAAAGCACCAACAGTTATTAATTAGCGATCTATTGATGTCTGCTGTATGTCCATCTATATATGTATTATCTGTAGATTAGCTCGCCGGCACTAGATTCGATACTGTGATTGACTATCGCATGCTCATTGGATGTGTACATACACGTGCTCCAGCAAACATGGGCTTTTCACATTCGGCGACAGCTGTGGGCGAGCGTGCAAATTGGCAGAGCAATTTTTCACGCCAGGTTGAGTTATAAATAAAAGCGCTTTTACAATGCGTGAATGCTTGCGCGGTCGTTAACCGCTGAGCTTAATTCTTCCATTGAATTCTGGCACGCCTTCCGCGCGGGATCAAGAGCAAAATAAAACATTAATATTTTTTCCACTGCATGTGTAGGGGGAAAAATTAATCCGTTTGCAGCGCGAAACTATATACAAAGGTAACACATTCGGATTTCTCGGAAAGCAAGCTCCCCAGTTGAGGAAAAAATTCGTACTGCTGCATGCGGCGAAAGAAAGGCATATAGAACGCTTTGTTTCAGAGAAATAGCTTTTTTAGATGCGAAGTATCTTATGGCGGAGTTCAATCCGGTGGTGGTGGTGGTGGTGGTGGTGTGCGGCGTGACCACCCTTACTGTGCATGCGCATACCCTCTCCACACACCTCCTCTCCACTCCCCCTTACCATTCCTCCTGTCCTGTTCCCCTCTACACTTTCCACTCTCCACTCACCCTCTCCCCTCCCCTCTCCACTTCCCCTCCCCTCACCACTTTCTCTCTCCCCTCCCCCTTTCCACTCTTCCTCTGAAACGCGGGCTACATGCCGAAATTCTCTCCTGAGCAACTCCGCGATGAGCAACAACGCATGCGCGTCCCCTCCCCCTCTCTCTCCTCTCCTCTCCTACGCTTCCCGTCTCTCGCACGCGTGTCGACCGCGTTTCCCTTTCGCCCTCTGAGAATTAACGGCCAGAAAGGCAGAAAAAGAGTGTTCCACACTCGCCGCCATGGCTGCGTTTGGCGCTGACTAACACTCCAAGGTTAAATGCACATATATACCCCATAAAGTGGACGGGAGGATGACCGCCGCCGTAGCTCTGTGGTAGAGCATCGGACACGTTATTCGAAGGTCGCAGGTTCGGTCCCTGCCGGAGGCAAGTTATCTTTTCGTCCACTTTACTTTCTTCACATTTATATTCTAAATACAACAGATAACATCCCCTATACTTTCCTTGGCGTTATTGTCCGTTAGTTCTCATTAGTATTGTGTCTAACAAAGAAAACGAGCCCTTAAGAGTCATCTTCTTTCCTTCGGCCAGGCTAGAGGGAAGACAAGACGCGCATAGCGTTCCTCTTCGCGTTCCACAACGCGAGGTCGGTAGCATGCCCAACGAACGCCAACGGAACGCGATCGTGCCAGTGCTCCGGCTTCGCATCGCCTCATGGACCCCTTTAGTGTAATTTTTTCCTTTCATGAATCTTTTTCCACCGCGTGGGTTTCATCTATCTATCTATCTATCTATCTATCTATCTATCTATCTATCTATCTATCTATCTATCTATCTATCTATCTATCTATCTATCTATCTATCTATCTATCTGTCTGTCTGTCTGTCTGTCTGTCTGTCTGTCTGTCTGTCTGTCTGTCTGTCTGTCTGTCTATCTATCTATCTATCTATCTATCTATCTATCTATCTATCTATCTATCTATCTATCTATCTATCTATCTATCTATCTATCTATACAGGTGTGTGTGTGGGCGTTATATATATATATATATATATATATATATATATATATATATATATATATATATATATATATATATATATATAATTTGTTTTGTTTTGAGAACCATCGCGTTCTTTCTTTTTGTTGTTGTTGTTAAATACTACCTTTACTGCTGTATATTCCGCTCCGCATTTCATACTTTTGTACTTCCTGCACATTGTTATGTTCATTGTACCGCCCACCCCTGCCCAAAGTCTGGCATTAAGACTGGCAGTATTCTCTTAAATAAAATAAAAATGAAAATAACGCCGTATCAACGTTGTTCGACAGTAGCTACCGTTGAATTGGTGCCTGCAGGGCGAGTCCAACTTCGCGATTCGAAATATTTTGTCACCACGTGGCTAACGTTTTGCTACACGGCGTGCTCGTTTGGAGACGCGACTCACTTTTGCTATTGCTGTGCACTCTTGGCAAGGAAGGGACCGCGGACACCGAGGCTAATGGTGTAAATTAAGCATTCTCGTTGCCTAAAGTTGCTTTATATCACTTCTGGGCGAAATATTTCGCTACAAACAATCGCTTTGGTCAAGGCACTGCCGTGTTTAACGAGCCGAAACGTTGGCCGTTTCGGCAGGAATTCAAAAAAAAAAAAAAGTAGATTCTTTTACCGTTTTCGGAATGCTCGCTGCCACCACATCGCATGTAATTTCAGTGGGTCGTTGATTTCGGTTTATGGAGACACGTGGCACCACTGACTGACCAATAATTTGATAATTATTTACGTTGTAATTCCAGTTAATTGCTGTAATTCAACTATCATTCTAATACTTCCACTTGCTTTATATTTGGTCTCCACAACACTGGAATCAAATTATGTTAATTTCACGCATTTATAGACAGTCGATAACAATGGTTGTCGCAAAGGGCTACATTAGTACCCGCCACGGTGGTATAGTGGTTACGGTGCTCGACGGCTGCCTCGAAGGTCGCGGGATCGAATCCCGGTCCCGGCGGCCGCATTTTCGATGGAGGCGGAAATGCTTGAGGCCCGTGTACCTAGATTTAGCTGCACGGTAAAGAACCCCAGGTGGTCGAAATTTCCGGAGCCCTCCACTACGGCGTCCGTGATAATTACATCATGGTTTTCGGACGTCAAACCCCAACGATTATCAAAGGGCTGAAGTAAATAGCAGCGCTAGGCACGCAGCAATAACGGATGAGACAAGGATAACAGATCGTATAGGGTGACTTTATCATTGGGCGGAGGAACAGAGGAGGGGGCGTTGCTTCTGTAGCATTTGCATCGTGTTCCGGGTTGTTGCTATACACACTGTTGGTCGCGACGCCTTGGCGCTCGTCCATCGGTTCGCGCGCGCTGTCTGATCGATCCGCGTTGCGTCCGCAGAGGCGCACCCGCATTAGGCGTTTCGCTGGCTTCAGTGCGCAGTCCTCGTGTTTGAAAGACATTGTTATCTCATTGCTAACTGTGGCGAGCGTAAGTAACGGTAACTGTTACGCAGCCATGAATTGTGCGCTGACGAGTGTGTTTGCCTGCTTCCTCTTCTTTTTATTTATAAATACCCTCCGCGATCTTGGGAACTTCTCCACCGATCTCTTTAGCTGCAGAGAGCTTTCGGGGCGGAGACAGGGGAGGCGTGGGGGGAGGGGGGGGGGTGCTCAATCTATAGACTAAGAAGAAACAAGAAAATGGCTTTGCCTTCGAGTTGTCTATGGGTGAAGGCTTAAGAGACGCCGTGAGTTTTATTGATGGGAAATGTCAGATGGGGGGGGGGGTTGTTAACTCATACCAGGAAAGCGTTTGTAGGGGGTATGTTTCCGGCAACGCCGATTTTCCTCCTTACCCGATACGCCTTCCCCCCTTCCTCCTCGTCCACCACTCCCTTCCGATGTACCAACCTTTGCCTTATTGTGTAACGAGCGAGCAAGTGCGGTTGGCTGGGCGAATCTGCTCGTCGGCCTTCTCACCTTTATGCGGTTTATTTTAAGCATAAGAAAATTAAAGCATTACAAGAGAAGAGAAAACACAGCCATTAAAAACACAGCCATCAAGTTTATTCCACAATTCAATTGTTGACGGGAGGAAAGAAAATTTAAAGCAGTTCAGATCTTGGCCGTTTTCTTCTTTCTGTCCTTTAAAAGAAACGTCAATACGTGGTGCTTGCACATGTACCTACCACAGCGCTACGCGATGCGGTGCCCTTGGCAACAGCGCGCTTCCTCCGATCTTGTACTCCTTCGAGAAGCCCGGCGCTGCTCTCTCCTCACGATCGTTGCTGGGGCGCAGTGTTCCGTGGAGAGTTCGCTGATGAAGTACGAGAGGGGGACGAGAGAAAAAGGCCGACTGATTTTTCGGGGAAGCGCCCAGACCGAGCGCGGGACGGTTAATGGTGGCATTCCGCCACCTCTATTTCACCTAAATGCTGGCGCTACACGTGTATAGATTGCGTGACGCTTCTCCATGCTGCCGCTTGCCCTATTTCTTATTGCGCTGAAGCTGGCTTCAGCGCAATAAGTGAAGCGAAGCCCTCCGCTAAGGCGTCTCTCACAATCATATCGTGGTTTTGGGACGTTAAACCCCAGATATTATTATTACTATTAATTCAACTTTTCCATATTTTGGCACCATGATCACTTAAATTTTTTTTTTCATCATGCACATTTCACGTCGCTGTTATGAATTTAATAATTATATGTATGACGCACCTTTATAGTGCACAAAATGTTTGGGCCCTTATACAGCCTTTAAAGATAAGCACTGACCACATCTCGCATTACGACCTGGCGTTCTTTGGCCGTCATTGGCCCTTGCGCCATAAAGCACCACATATCATCATTACAACGAAAAGCAATGTGCAATGCCCAAAGGCATGTTCGCACGTTACATTCTCGGTGAAATTAACTGCGCTAAGGAACTTCACGTTCGCGAATACCAAAACTGAGAGCCCACTTCATCCGGAAGATTGTACGAAATGGGTTTTTACCATTTAATGCTACCTAAATGATAAAATTCCAAACGTTCTTCCACTTACGTATGCCGAAAGTGTTCGTAGAATTTTTCTGCGCAAAGCGACAAGCTAAGTGGAATTCCAATAAGTGCGATAACGAGGTTCTATCTTCCCATCTCATTCACTAGAAACAAGTATATTCTTACGAACGCGTATATCGAGCATAATTTCTTATCACGCATGCGCGGAACTAGCGAATCGAACCACTCGGGTCATTTTGTCCTTTTTTTTTCGCCCCTTCGTATATAAGTGAATTATAGTGCTTAGCTGCCGGGTAATGCGATTTCCTTGTGTTGTGCAAGTCCGCGTACATTCCGCAACGCTTACACGCTTATAATGAACCTTTTCCACATATTGTGACGCGTTCATCGTGTCCACGCACACGCACACATTCTAACAACTTCCTTATTGCGACACCTCAGCGGTAATAAACCCTACATAAATGCAACATTTGTTCCACTTCAACGGGAATAAAGTTGCTGAGGGAACGCATTGGGTAACCATCCATACACTTCAAGAAGGGCATCATGTACTTGTTGGGGAGATGCGTCTGAAAAAAAAAAAAATTAGTTAACTAGTATTAGTCAGGACATTATCAGGGATCATAACAGTATAAGGGCATGTGCATAGGGTCATTTCCACATAGAATATATATTTCCACATAGTCGATTGCATAATAAAACCACAGGGTCCCTTATACATTAACCTAAGACGACTCGATGCCGAAAGTCCGGCCTTGTTTTTCTTCTCAGTCGACATATTGATCCAACACCGCCACCCACCAAAAGCTTTCTGCACATAACGTGATTTTGCACTGCCTCCGTGATCGGCCCACATTTGACCAAGCTATGATGTCAAGTGATGACGTCACCATTTGACTTCACGTGACGGGGCAGTGACGCCATTATGATGTCATCACGTGATGATTTTTTACATCACTCGTCTCCGACGCCGCGGGACGCCGACGGTCAATTTTCGCGTTTGATGAGGCATCTAAGGCTTTCGTCTTAAAATGGCTATAGGCAATTTTATAGGCGATAAATGGTAGTAATAAAGTTAATAAGCGAATTATAATAAAAAATCTGCGCAATCAGCCTAGGTGAACAGCCTGATACGCTGAAATAAGAAAAGTAATGCATTGTCGCAACGTTACGAATTAACAAAAGGTAATAGAGGATATCTGTCTGTCTGTCTGTCTATCTATCTATCTATCTATCTATCTATCTATCTATCTATCTATCTATCTATCTATCTATCTATCTATCTATCTATCTATCTATCTATCTATCTATCTATCTATCTATCTATCTATCTATCTATCTATCTATCTATCTATCTATCTATCTATCTATCTATCTATCTATCTATCTGCGTGTGTGTGTGTGTGTGTGTGTGCGTGCGTGCGTGCGTGCGTGTGTGTGTGTGTGTGTGTGTGTGTGTGTGTGTGTGTGTGTGTGTGTGTGTGTGTGTGTGTGTGTGTGTGTGTGTGTGTGTCACTCACCTTATGTCATAATTGTGTTCTACAGGCGTTCGTATCACACCTGGTATCTTCTACGCATATTCGCATGCCATGTTATCTGTAGTCATCCGAGCTTCGCTAATTGGGCGATCCGTTTAAAGCGACAGCCCGAAGGTCGCACCGCGGCGGCCGCATTTCGGTGGACGAGAAATGCTAGAGGACCAAAGAACTCCAGGTGGTCGAAATTTGCGGAGCCCTCCACTACGGCGCCCCTCATTATCGTATCGTGGTTTAGGGTCGTAAAACGCCAACAGTTATCTATTATTGTTATTATATCTCGTTTAAAAAAGATAGGGCAGAAGGCCAGCGTAAAAGTAGTTTTTCTGCTCCTGAGAAACATCAAAAACTGTGCAGAATGACGAACCCCAGTTCCTCTCACAATCCAGGTTGCACGATGAAACACAAAGAGAAGTTCATCGATTGTGCGGAATCTGTCGTGCACAGCTTGCCTATTTCACGAGGCAGAACCTATGTAGGACAAAGCGGGAGGCGTGTAAATGATCGCCTCAGAGAACATTGTCGGAATGTTAGGGAGAAGTGCGGAGGGTTCTTGGATGTTCACTGCAGAAGGTGTGATGGTTGTGGTGATCCTGGTGTTTTCAGTGCTGACCGTAATGTAGATCACTGTGTGGAAAAGAAGTGCTTACCAATGTCCAATAAATGCACAATTGTAACAAGAAGCAAAAGTAAACTCGTGCGGGAGATAATTGAGGCGGAAAGGATAGATAGTTTAGGACACAATTGTGTCCCCTGCAAAGTCATTGATGGTGTCGTATTTTATGTCTGCTGCGCCGGCGTCATGTAAGGTCACGTGTGCCCTTATATATTCTGTTCCCTGACTTCAATAAAGCGTTGAAAGTTAGCGGCAGTGTGTCATACGTGTTCTTTGGCCTCGTCTGTTTGTGCGCTTTATTAGCATTGATTATATAAGGCGACAAGAACAGCTGGTAATATTACCTAACCACTGCCGATTGTGCAATAAACGTCAGCCGATTCGCTGTGCGCCCTTCGATACAACACAGCACTGATTACCATTACGTACAGGCAGACCGAGCGTTGTTGAGGGGGGTTTGTGTGAGAAAGAAGGAGAGGAGGCCATAAACGAGCTGTCACGTGACCCGCAGCCATATATTTTTTCTTTTGTTGCCGGGCGCCAGCCGCGCACCGACTTTCTCTTATCTTTTATTATTTTATTTTTTCGCTCGTTCCGCCGCTTGGTTGCTTGCTGCGATGCGCCGTTCAGCTCTCTTCCCGACCGCGTCGCGGCACTGCGTTTTTGCTTTGCACTAGGCGAGCCGTTTGCAACGGCGGGAACGGGCTTCGCTCGCCTTGGCCTTGACCTTGAGTCTTTCGATGACGGAGGGGAATCTGGTAGAAGGAAGGAAAGAGAAAGAGAGAGGGAGTTTTCTCGGACGCCGTGCTAGCCGTGCTTTGCTATCATCGGGGCCGCCGCATGCTTGAGGGTGTTCCGGGGTGTTTTGAAAGAGTTGCGACTGGAGAAGTTTTCTGTGGTACGCCTCAGGGTGTGTGTCGTCAAGATGGCGCGCGTTGTTGGGCTGTGGAGCGCGTGCGCGCGCATTCCGCAAAGCACTTTCGTGGGCATGTGTGTGTTTGTGTTGTGTTGTGTTGTGTTCGTCTTCCAGCGAGAAAATGCAGAGGAAAATACCTTGGGTGTAGCCCGCACCACCCTGAGGCACAACGGGCTTAAGTCATTTAAAAAAGAAAAATTAATGAACTGGGAAATTTCCCATAGTACACTTTATGAAAAGCCAATTAAAAATGTTTAGGGGCTAAGTCAGTAGAGCGAGTTCGAAAGGAGGTAAATGGTAAACGTTAGGCTGATTAAATATAAGAAAGCAAGTTATGAATGACAATTGTCATTTAGGCGCCCCAAACTATTAAGGTTATGCGGTAACTGTTAAGGTAGTGTTAGGTTAAGTAAGGTGTGTGTGTGTGTGTGTGTGTGTGTGTGTGTGTGTGTGTGTGTGTGGTGTGTGTGTGTGTGTGTGTGTGTGTGTGTGTGTGTGTGTGCGTGCGTGCGTGCGTGCGTGCGTGCGTGCGTGTGTGTTATACGATCATTGTAGATGGGACAAAAAGGGTTGTGTGGGCAAAATTAATCATAGATTAATAAAAGGAATAAACACAAAACTATGCGTCTGTTGTCTGTTGTTTTGTTGTAAACTAAACGTCAACAAATATTTTAAATATCTATTTATCAAGGGTACATTGGTCTTGTGCAACCGCTTTGCGTGCCCTCGTAACCAGAAGTGGTGAAAAAAAAAAAGGAATACAAATAGTGCTTTAGAGGCCCTTTAAAGCGATAGCGTACCGCTTATCCAAATCCCTCCCGCATATAGACCTTGCGGCGTACTCGATGCAATTGGCGCGCCTTTTTGTGCGGCTATATAAAGTGGATACGATGAGTTTTGAGTGGCATCGCTTTTGACGCCGTCGATAGCGCGGGCCAGAGGCGACTGGCACGCTGCTCTATGATTTAATCGCTGGCAATCTCTTCAGATTACTCTCAAAGGTCCCATCCCATACGCGCTCACTGTCTTTGCAACCGTCGACTGTCTCCTGCTGTTACTTGAAAGAAACGACGTTCGGTCTCGGAAGGTTAACGTATAGTTGGGTTGTTCTAGACCATTTCACAAACTTGAAAATGGTCACGTTTTTGTGAATATTAAATTGCGCTCGTGAGCAGCAAAACTGCTTTCAACTCGCCTAAAAAAAAAAAAAAAAAAGGTTGGGCTGTCCACGATTAAAGGAAAGAAGAAATAGACGGAAAGACAGGGAGGTTGGCCTTTTCTGATACCGGCTGACATACCCTTTGTTGGGGAAGTGAGGTAATAGTAATAGTAATCATAATAATAATGGAACACGAAGGATGTTATTTACGCCGCCGCCTACTTTTGACAACGCTATACTCCAAATTATCATTTTTAATTCATTTTTAAAGAACCCATGAACGGCTAGAGTAATCATGCACTTTTGCTACACAACCGAAGCGTGTAGCCTGGCGCGTATACGTTAGCTGCAATAACAAAATAAATAAGGAAACGAGGGTAGTAGTAAATAAACAAAACGAAAAGAGGGGATGGAAATGTGCGTGGAGATGAGGGTCAAGGTGGCTTTTATCGGCGCTTTTTAAGCGCTGCTCATGTCGTGCGCGTTTCGAGAAGTCTGTATTCTGGCGTTTCCAGTAACCGTAACACACATACACGCACACACACGAAAAGACGGTAAAAATAGAAGCATTCGCATCGTGCGCGCCTGTTGTTGCGTGCGTGCTCGTGTGTGTGTGTGTGTGTGTGTGTGTGTGTGTGTGTGTGTGTGTGTGTGTGTGTGTGTGTGTGTGTGTGTGTGTGTGTGTGTGTGTGTGTGTCAGGGAGAGGGCGGGGGGGGGGGGGGTTGAGGCGAGAGAAATAGATGATTCAGTGGTCTGGACGGCAAATTGATGAATAGGCTTTCACAACTTTTGCGGCAATCCTCATAGTTTAATGCGCTCTTACAGCGGCGCAACAAAATGATACAATAAGTATATACTTCCATGCATCTGCCTGACTCCGTGGAATGCCACTTTTCCGTTTCTTTTCGTTGCGTGATTTAGTCTCGCAGTGACTTCTTCTCTCCCCCCTCCCCCATTCTTTGTTTCTCTTTCTGTTTCTCTTTTCTTTCTTTTAATGCGCGCGCGTGCTTGCGTTACACATGACGCGAGCGCGCCTGTTATAGCAGCTGGCGCAGTTCCCAATCGCGTTCTCTGTTGTAAAAGCGCACCGCGTCTCCATGGAGGGATAGATAGATACTAAATAGGCCTAGAAAGACATGTAGGTAAAAGAAAAAGCCCTCACTCAGAGTCACTCACTCACTCACTCACTCACTCACTCACTCACTCACTCACTCACTCACTCACTCACTCACTCACTCACTCACTCACTCACTCACTCACTCACTCACTCACTCACTCACTCACTCACTCACTCACTCATTAATTTGTTAACTTATAACCTGCGCTCACTTATTCACTCACTGTCACCTGCTTTAATTAATTAAACGTTATTAATAAATAAATAATCCACTTATCATCTGCTCTCACACAATTCACACGATTCCTACACTCACTCAATTTCATCCATTATCACTTGTGCTCACTCACATCATTCACTCAATAAGTTACAACCTGCACTCACTCATTCACTCGCTATCACCTGCATTAATTAATTCACTTAGAACTTGCAATCACACATTCAATCATCACCTGCACTTACACTCTAATTAACACGATACCTACCTACACTCACACACACTGTCTTTCGCGCACACACACACAAAGAAAGAAAGAAAGAAAGAAAGAAAGAAAGAAGAGAAAGGAAACTGAGAGCTGCCGATAGTACCAGATACATGCTGCGGAGGGAACAGCCCCTCAGGGTATCGGCCGTTTCCTTTATCGCTATCGGTTCGCATTGCAAGCGCCGCCCTTGAGAAAACGATCGCTGTTGCGGAAGTGAAGTGACTGTTTCTCCGCTCTTGGCACGGGTATACTTTCTGTACGTCTCACCCAGGAGCGCCCACTAAGACGGCGAAAAGGAAAAAAAAAAAGAACAAAACAAGAAAGAGTCTCCCGTGTGTGTTGTGTAGAAATGGGAAGCATGGAGCTACGGTTTCGCAGCCGCAGCGTGAGAGAGATAGAACGAAAAATAAATAAATTAATAAAACGGCGAATTTTTTAAAAGTTGAACTGTCCCGAGGGAAAGGGAGAGGACGGGGAACTGCCTGAGATTGGATGCCGACACCAACTGCGCACTGAGGGAGGCACGCAAAATAAAATTCGCGAACATTGTGATCGAAATTTTGAACCGTGTTCGTTAGAATGTCGTGAGGGGCTCGTCGGTTCATTCTGCTAATTAATTGTTAAATTCACAAAATTGGGAAACGGGACACCACGAAAGATGTGTATGCTTTTAGGTTTGTGTCATCTTTTGTTTTCCGGGGGGGGGGGGGGGGGGAGTGAGACGGTGGGGGTATTTTTATAATTTTGCGAATTCACCAGTCATTCCTACTCGAACCTTGCTTACGCAAGGTTCATTCCAGCAGCGTGCTACAGGTCCAGAGCTAAGTTCAGCCTGCAAATAATTACTGTTGCTAAGGTGCACAAATAGTGATTTAAGAAGTGTAGTAGGTACTGGAGTATGTATTGGTTGGTCGCACATGATATGAGAACCACAGCGCAAATTCAACAGACAAGGACAAAACATTAACACACAGGCGCTGGAGAAGTTTGGTTGGTAGGTGAGTGCCATGTGTCACATTTTCCGATGTTTTGTCTATATGCGTAACAATCGATAAACCCTTCAGTTGCGAGCCAGCGCTCGTTTTGTGTCGTTCTTCCTTTAGTATTAATTTTTTTTTCTGCACTGTTTCAATCCACGATATTCATCTTTGTGTTCTATCTTTCGCGACGCCACCACTAGCAAACTACAATTTGATTCTTATAAACAAAAAACGAAGAGATGACATTCTTTGTAAAAACTGTATGAACCAACTAACCCAACACAAACACTCGGTTAAACTACCAATTGGTGTTCGTTATTGTAGACAAGCGACTTGCCGCTACGCGCCGTACTAGTGGTTATGGTTCTCGACTCCTGACCCGGAGGTCGCGGGTTCGAACCCCGGCCGCGGCGGCCGCATTTTCGATGGAGGCGAAAATGCTGGAGGCCTGTGTACTTAGATTTAGGTGGACGTTGAAGAAACCCAGGCGGTCGAAATTTCCGGAGCCCTCCACTACGGCGTCTCTCGTAACCACAGTGTGGTCTTAGCACCTAAAACCCTAGAAATTATTATTGTTAAGTATTGAGGTTAAAATCGCAGCTATAGGAAGAAAAAAAAAGGAATAAATTGCATTCTTTGTAAAAACAGTGACCCAACAGCTCAACAGAGTGCTAATTAGTGTTCATCGCTGTACACAAGTGATTTTAGTCCTATGACAGTTTGCAGCAATATATCGGCGCGGACAGCGGGCAGCCGGCCTCTAAGAGGCCTTGCAGACGCGCACTGACCACGGTGGTATTTACAAAACCTCGTTGGCTACTCTATACGCGCGCTCGGTGGCCGGGCTGTGCCGCTGCTCTGGTACCCTTAGTGCGTGGCTTGCGTGTTGTATTATGTACTCCGTTTCTCTGCGAGCGCCGTTTCATTCCATTAGGTTGCCTCTGCATCGCGATATCGCGCGTGGTGCCGTGTTTTCCGGTACGTAGGACGCGCGCGGACGCGGCTGATGGACCTCGCGAACGATCCTCGACTCGAAACAGCGATGTGTGCTGAATTGTGTTCAGTGAAGTTCGAACACAGTGAAGCGCCAACCACCAACGGCAGTCCCAAATGTACAATTAGAATACCGCGCATGCGCTGCAGAGATATGTCATGTCACTATATGCTGAGTCGTAACAGATCTTTATGTCATAGGACTGTGCTATGTCATGGCAGAATGTTTCAAAAACTTCTATAACAGTCATGGTTACGGGTTCAGTGTACTTATCAATATTGATAGTTAATCGGACGCAATAATAATATCTGGGGTTTTACGTCCCAAAACCAAGATACGATTATGAGAGACGCCGTAGTGGAGGGCTCCGGAAATTTCGATCACACGGTGTTCTACCAGCTGGGTATAGCGCGGAAAATGTGGTACGTTCCGACCCTTCTCGAACGGCGTGTTCTCTTCATTCTTTCTTTCGGGTGAAGGTTATCATTTTCTTCAACGTGAGCGGCGCAGCATTGGATATGTATCTCCAGGCACATTTTGAATTAAAAGAAAAGGGTGGGGGGCTCCTTATAGGTATACGTGTTTTGCAACTGCTGTTGTATATACACCATATAATACCCTGCATAAGAGAGGAATGGAAGGAGCATTTCGCCACAATTTTCCTTTTTGACATGTTTGGCGGGGACTGTTGATAAACTTTTGCCGCTTGAATGCAGAAGTATGCGCGTTTCCTTTTTGGGTCCGTTCGCTGTCACTCCTAGTTATTTCGTTTCCCGCACCAACGCGGTGCGTCACGATAGTGCGATAAATTATGGTTTGTTTGTTTTACTGAATATCGTCCGACGCTTATGTCGCTGCATTTCCGAACATCGCGTGGATCGTTTATTAATGGAAACGCTGCGGGCCGACTAGATAATAACAACACAATATTCGCGGGGATACCCTTTCTTTGTTTTGTGTGTGAATGTGTTTGAATATTTGTGACGGTATAAACAATCCAACTGTAATGGGTTGCAGCAGTCGGTGCTGTAAAGAATAAGCGTAGCTTCTTTTTTTTTTCTTGCGTGACAACTGAGCTCTTCGTTTAATACATCTCTGTCCACCGTTGGCCAATTTTAGCTTCCATGTATGACACGTAGCATATCGATATCGGCGAGGCGCGCGTTGGTTGGTTTGCGTAACGCACGCGCGTGCACACACACACACACACACACACACACACACACACACACACACACACACACACACACACACACACACACACACACACGCACGCACGCACGCGCGCACGCACATACGTGCACGCACATTCACATATATACACACACACTGCCAGTCACCGCCTCGATTCGAAGGGTGTGTCATTAAACATATCATCATCAGGAAGCCTGTACAATTTCTCTAGTGCTGCTAGTCGCAACTAGAGTTACTGTATACGGGTGTGTGCACCCCTCTAGGGGCCTATACCTTAGATGGTACAGCAATCGAACCACTTATATAATTAAAATTTATTTCTGCGCAGATTAGATTGTAACTCACGTAATATAACTTTCTTTTTCGTTGCTTCTTTCTCGTACAGCTGTGCTCACGGTTTCAAGAAACAGAGGTGAGCAAGTCGTTTCATACTTCTTGGTGTGGAACGGTATATTCTTTAACATTACCGCGCTTAATCGGTCATGAGAGCCCGTCTGACGCTTCAGCCAAGTTTACTACAATTCCCTTTATTATCATCAAGGCGAAAGGGTTCGATGCCTCATCAAACGCGAAAATTGACAGTCGGTATCGGCGGCGTCAACACGAGTGATGCGAAAAAATCAGCGTCGCGTGAAACAAAGTTCACCATAGGACGTCACAGATCCCCCAAATTTGTGACGTCACGGGATGTCACGTGATCGCGTCATCACATGACATCGTCCGTCGCTTGGTGAAAGGTGGGCCGATGACGTAGGCAGGGCATAACAGGTAGGTGACGTGCAGAAAGCTTGCAATGCCTCCGGTCCTGGAGGCTACGCAAAAACAAGTTTGTTACAGAAAGCTTTTTAGGGGGGTGTCAATACGTCGAGTGATAAGAAAAAGAAGATGGCTTTCGCTTTCGAGTTGTCTTAGGCTGATGCATAATACCCTGTGATGTTTTATTATTATGATCAATACTCTCGGTCGTTTTAATTGGTCACCACAGCGTGGCCTCAGCAAGTTCGCACATAACATTAAGGACAAAAAGAAAAGTAGAAGTGAACCAAGAACAATGGTATTTTGTGCGCATGTATTTGTCACACTGTGGCAGTGATAGTCACAGTAAAGTTCGAAGGGCGAGCACAAACACTCTCCAGCAAGGAATAAAAAAATGAGCAAAAAATCTCGACATTACACCATCTGCAGTACGTATAACATGATATACGAACACTACAAGATAGATTGCAGAATATTAGGAATGCCTGCGTGATATTTAAACGTTGCATATTTTATGAACATTCCCCTTCTCCTCTCCCATCGATGCCGAAACCGTTCCTTCGCCCTTTTTTTTTTTTTAACACAATCTTTTTTCTGTGGCTCTTCTACCCGCATTGTGCAACACCGTG
The DNA here is from genome assembly GCF_013339695.2 of Rhipicephalus sanguineus. Taxonomy (NCBI): domain Eukaryota; kingdom Metazoa; phylum Arthropoda; class Arachnida; order Ixodida; family Ixodidae; genus Rhipicephalus; species Rhipicephalus sanguineus. The sequence goes on from NC_051185.1 coordinate 38,300,728, forward strand.
TGTCCGGTTTTTGACCAAATTCAGTTACCGTATCTACTCGCACACTGCAGGCATTGGGTAGCGTTGGCTGTGTGTGAGTAACTGATTGCCAGTGTTGACTCAGTGTTGGCGATCAGGAGACTGGGGTGGGCTACTGAGGCGCGACAGGAAAACAACTAGCCCTTACAAAAATAAATTTAGACAGTTTATAGACTGTCTAAACCCATTTTTAGAGTGTCTATATACTGTCTAAATATATTTTTGAGAGAAGGCAAACAGAGGACTTCAAGTGAACTTTGCTACAAATGAACGGAAGAAGGGGTAATTTTTTCGAGCGGCTCGATGCTTCATTAGTGACAGCCGAATGAATCGACCAGACAATTAGGCCAGGGAAAGCTTCGGTGACGTTAATTGTTGCCTTTAACTGAAGTGTAGTACTTGTGAGGTAAATTGAAATTCAATAAAGTCGACGAAAAATCACCCTTTCCGTATGTGGTATCCGAACCCGCAACCTTCGAATTACGCGTCCGATGCTCTACCAGTTGAGATACGACGGAATCCGCTTCCCCGACCACTTGCTCGGGTATTCCCGTGTATGTAATCCCTGGAAGTGTTAGCCAACGCCGCTCGTAGCCCAAGCGGCGAGTGTGGAAAACATTTTTTTTTTGTCAGAGGGTGTCACGTGATCTTTGCACGAGGCGGCAGCTGACCAATAAACTCTCGCGAGCTAATCTAATGCGTTAAGTCTGCTGTGGCAAGGCCCTCGCTATGAAAGATACACGCCTTGTTTCTCGCGGTGTTCTGTCTCATTACGCGTCGAAAGAAAAAAAAGTGTTCCATGATGCTTGCTATTTGGAAGATGTCGGCTCGCGTTGGTTAAATTATGATAAATGTTGTCTATTGTCCACAAATGTCATCTACGTGAAGTTATAACGGAAACATTTCTTTTTTTAATGCTATCTCGATGCAATGATTGAACAGTCTGTTTTTATATCCGGGATCCGTTGGGAGGCTGCCACCGCGGAAGGCACTCAAAAGCGTCGTCGACACGACGCTCAAGTTTTATTTTTTTTTTTTTGTGCACAATCGTCGATGCGTTTAGGTCCTGGAGGACCGCCCAAGGCCTCTCCTCCTCCTCCTCCTCCGTTTGGCGCGTAGAGAGAAAGAGAGAAAGAGCGCGAGCGAAAAATAGAGGCGCGACCGGCGGCACAACCGTCGCCCGGAGGAAAAAGAACAAAGAAAGACACGATAAAGAACGATACGAGAATAATAGGAAAAGAGAGGTGCGCGCGTGCAGCTTGCCGGCTGTTGCTCCCTGCTGGGATCTCGCGCGCCGTGCCGCGTAAACATTGGCTGCCTCCTTGACACAGATGCGCAGATGCTTCCCGCCATTCCCCCGGCTTCCCTCTGCGTTTGTCGCCGCCATCCGAAGGCTATTGTCTTCCGTGCCGTTGCCCTGCCCCTCCCCGCTCTCTCGTGCGCCGTAAAATGAATTAGGCGCGCCGGAGAGGGCTTTTTGTTTTCGTCCCCGGAACAGCGATCTGAAAATGGCGTCGTGTCGCGGTGTAGATGCGCGTTACGTGTCGGTTTTTGCGGTAACGTCGTCTGCTCGTGTCGTCTGCTCGTTTTGACTTTCGCGGTGTTTTCGAAGTTTGGAACCCGACGAGCTACGGTTCAATGCAACACCGTATTCGTCAGCTTAGCCTAATGCAACGACGTATCGTAACCAACCGACTGTAGAGAAACTGGCTCAGCCCAACATCGCACAAGGTGTCGAATCGAAACTGTACTCGGCGCGTGTGCACCATTGCTGTGTCGATGCCGCATGATATTGCCTATTAGTCATCTTTATTATCTAATCGCCATGCTTACGTCCTTCAAGTCATCACATTCGACGCAAGGCAACCCAACCCAACCGAACCCAACCCAACCCAGCCTAACGCCACAGCAATCAGCTACCTTAACCCTGTAACCAGGCCCGTAGCCGGGGGGGGGGGCGGGGGGCAGCCCCCCCCCGGAAAAAATTTCTGGCTACGGGCCTGCCTGTAACCAAATAGCTCTCTCCAACACTCTATGGCGTCTAAGCCGACTATGTAACACCGAAGTAACCAGATAGTCTAATTCGACACACATGGAAACCCAATCCAACCTAAACTAACACATAGTAACCAATATAGCTACCCGCCACGGTGGTCTAATGGTTATGGTGCTCGACTGCTGACCCGATCTACCTTGGCTACGCCACTGGTTGGAACCTATAGCTCTTCCTGAACGCAAGTGCTTCTGGAAGGTGGGCATTCTATGCTGTGCTCGCTGAGGTGTGTGTTGACTAGCGCCGCCACGCGGGCATAAATAAAAGAAATACGAAATAACGTAAATAAAGAAGTGGCCCCCTCCGGCCGCTTTCCGCTTGCGAAGTGCGAACGTTACGATACGGCAAAAGGCAAAGCCCAGTCCGCGCTGGTTACGGCGGCCAGCGAGACTTGGCTATTTCTGGATTCCTCTTATTTTTATTATTATTAAATCGATGCAAGGATATGTTGGCGCCGGCGTTTGTTTTTTTTTTTTTTTTTTTTTTTTTTTTTTACGTAGTGTGATAATGCGCGAAGCGTGCGCCTGCAAAATGATGCCGGCACGTTGATGGCTGGGAGCGAAAGACAGCGGTGTGGCCATGAGATTTTGATATGGCATGGCGGGGTCTGGGAGGAATTCAAGAGAGCGACTGGGAGAGGGGAAGGGGTGGGTGAGGGTGAGGGTAGGGCCCCTCCCCTCGAAGCGTAATGCGATATTTAAACGGTTCTCGTGAGGGAAAGGGTTTGAGGACAGAGTTGAAGGGTAGAGCGTTTCATAGCTTGGCTGGGTCCTCTTCTCGTCCGTGCGCGGCTGATCGTTCTTTGACCTGTCCTTGAAAGGCTTTCTGCCTGCGATTTCGTCGCCTAGTGTCGGCCGAACACGTGCGCGCGTGTTTTGCAACCGCACGCGAATACGATTAACTACCTATTACACTCGCCTCTTACAACCATCCTTTCTACCCCCCGGGATGTCCTTTTGTGTCGGCATCCATTCGATTGTTATTTTTGCCGTCTTCTGCTTGATCGACCTCCTTTTTCCAGGTACGTCTGAAAGGGCGTTCGAGTGATGTACTGAATCGTTTTAGACCGTCATAAAAAAGACGGTACGCAATTCAATAATCGGAATCGGATTGAGTGTTTATGTTAGAACAGTGGATAGCAAACAACTGACACCTAACATTAGTCAGAGCTGTCAGTACCACACCCGCATACGACTCCCCTCCTGCAGCCCCCCTCTCACCCCCCCCCCCCAAAAAAAAAACACACTCACACATACAGCAACAACAAAAAAGGTTTATAAAGCCTTTTTCGCGAGTGGCACGGTTTACGTCAACATATCCATTTGAGTAAGGATTCGTAGACTAGAACACGGTTTTAAAACAAAGATCTGTAATTAATATGGTACTGCGAAAACTGCACCAGTTGTGTGTGTGCGTGCGTGTGTGTGTGTGTGCGTGCGTGTGTGCGCGCGCGCGCTCGTGTGTGCGTGTGTGGGTGTGCGTGTGTGTGTGTGTAAGCGTATTGAAGGTTTTCAAACTAGGAGAGATACTTACAAGCATAGAACACAGTTTTGTTCCCTCGACAATTAACTTTGGAATTCTTTACCTGTAGATGTTCGTTCATTGCCATGTCGTGACTTTTTTTTTTTTTGTAATTGGTGCACGATGTAGAATGCATGATCCGTACTCCTGCAATAACCCCAGCGGAGCTGCACTGTGTAAATACAAATAAATAAATAAATAAATAAATAAATAAATAAATAAATAAATAAATAAATAAATAAATATTGGGAGCGTGTGGCAGCGCTTTTATGAAAGAGAAAGGTAGGGGGAGGTCAGAACGGCGCCGTACTTCAAGCTCACCTGCTAAGCGGGAGGTATTGGGTTCGTTACCCAGCGCCAGCGAGCACCCACTGCTTTTTCTAATGGAGAGAGTGGTAACCCGAGCCGCGGTGTTCGCTGGTGTGGTGTCTCGAGAAGGGGGCCTCCCCTCTCCTCTTTTTCACTACCTCCCCCCCCCCCCCCCCCGCACGACACTGCGCCTTGCGTCCCTTATGGGTTGCAGAAATAAGCGTCTTTCATCATCACCTTTATTTCGAACAATCAAATAACAAAATGTACATTTGCTATGACAAAAACACGTAAAGGCGCATTAGAGGCTGACAGAAAGGAACATATATGCTTGACCGAGCGTCGTACCACCTTTCTATACACACACCACTCAAACAACAAAGCCGGTTACTTTGAGTTTCCTGTCGTCAAACCACTATCGCAGACCTCAGTTGAGTCTTCAGACGTATTGCTCCGTAAGCTGTAAGTGGAACGCGGAAAAGGCTGCACACGGTCAGTGTACAGGGCGCTCGATCGTCCGCTTGCTTGTTTTGCTGCAACTTGAATTTCGTGAAACATAGCGATCCATCGAAAGGAGGGACATGTCTTACTTCCTCGGCTGCCCGGGGTTGCCCGCTCGCATCGAGGCTCACCCTATAGGTTGCCCATGTGCGCAGCGCTGTTGCTTTGACGACATAAAGCATTCCGTGAAGCTGCGCTCAAACACAATGCGCTGTGAGCGCCTTTCGTTGAGTGGACGGACGGCACGATAGGTAGGTAGACGTGATTCTCGTGTACATCAGCAGGGCACATCAGCAGGACGCATCAGCAACGCAAACTGTCCTCGCACGGACGAGGACAGTTTGCGTTGACATATACTAAAGGCGATGCATTTCGTGTTGTCGGCTTGTCTGACCAAGTAATACGTCGTCTTTTAGGCACGAAATTTCGAAATGAAATCAAACATAAAAAGAAAGGAACGGGAGCTTCGCGACAAGTGTTTAGCAACTAAAAAACTGAAAGGCAATGTTTAGCCGGAACGTGAGATGTGAGCAATGAAAGGCACTTACATCCGCGGCAGCGGCACGTGATTAAAATCAGTTATTCTACACAAAGCGGCGGCTTCACTGCAATACAGGAAGCCATCTTCATTACCTTCTTTCTGTTGCTGAAAAGCGCATGGCGTTGGAATAAACCCATTTCGAAAACACGCCGCGCAGGCTGGAAGCCCTGCCGCGAACGACTGGTTCTTTTTTTTCCTTCTCTCTGTTATGTTTCCAGCGAAGGCTTCTGTTTTTGAGTTCGTGTGTGAGTGTATGTCTTCGTCGTGAGTAATCGAGCGCCTAGCAACTAACTTGCGTTGCCACCTTTCTATTTTTACCTCATATTTTATACTGTATACGCTTGCCATCTTCATCCTATAGTTGCTGCTCTCTTAAACTTTCGCTTCTCCCGTTCTCTCCCTGAATGCCTGCCATTTTCACGGCGAGCACGATAACAGCGCCGTTCTTTTATTTGCCCTGGCCGTCACTGAAAGGGCGCCGGCCAGCTGACTGACTTCCTTCCTAGCGCTTGTTCGTTTAGTCAGAACAAGCGCTCTCCGCGATGACTCAGCACTGTCAGCACTGCCTGCCACAATATTTTGCTTGTGATAGCTAACGCTGTCGCCATGGGCGTCGGCAGGGGGGGGGGGGGTGCAAAAGGGGCACTTGCATCCATATGTAAGCAAACTCACTCATGAGTCGACTCACTCATACTCAGATCGAGCCGTGAGTCTAAGTCTGAGTCCTGGTGAGTAATGTTTTGGTGAGTTCTGAGTCCGAGTGAGTTGTAAACGCAAGATATGTTTCTAGAAGGAGTCTGAGCGGGCTCCAGTTTCTTGCCGACCTGTGATTGTACTCCCCGCCCCTCCAAGCCACAACAGCGCTCCCCCCTCGCCCCCGCCGCCATGCTACAGGACTTTGCACACCCCAAGACAAAATAGCGCCGACGCCCATGGCTGTCGCTAGTTAATTCTCCTCGCTGTATTCTGGTGGGGACAGAATCATAAACAAAAATGTGGACGAAATTAATGTAACAAACATTGGATAGAGGTTGAACGAATGCAATGCAGCGGTCATAACAGCAGATAACCAACTACAGTAGACACTACAGCAGTCAACCTTCCCGGATCCATCGCTTCTATATACCACGCACAGTGTTCATTTCGTGAAGGATTAGCTAGCATTGTATAACCAGGGATCTTCATGTACAACCAGGAACTTTATGTAATGATGTCATCAGTTCATATTAAGTCAATACTGTATAACTAGAAGTTTCAGTTGATTTTCACAAACCTAGTTACCACTCACATCTGTAATACTGTCGGCCCTCGATGGTACATATATAAATAAGTTGGCCTACAGTAAGCTGCAGCATTAGACAATTTTAGTTTAGCGCGCGCAACGGCCTTGCTCACGCAGCGCGCAAGAGAGAGCAAGTCTGTAACACCGTACAGTGTATACGGCACGGTATTATTTTAGCAAGTTACGGAAATACGGTAGGGAAATACGGTACGCAAATCTCGCTCGTTGTGCTGTAGCCGCTCCCATTGACAGCGCGTGCTCCGAACGTCAGGTTCCTCGCTAACAGTGCGTAGGCTTAGAGGCAACAATCAAGGCGTGACAACGTTATGGTAATTTTTTATAAAAAAGCATTTGTGGTGGTGGCGTACCTGCACTGGATTTAGGAGCGGCGAGAAACGACGAGAGAGAAAGGAAGAGCGGTAGAATATAACATATTTCCCTAACCTATTACCATAACTTGCTAAAATACGCTATTTTGCGATCGCGTTCGCACGACTTCGATCGGAATGCATCGCTTGCGTGTGTGGTAGAAAGGGAAAGCTAAACAGCAGAAGGAATTCATAAAGTAGGCAAGACACACGAAAGAAGTTTGACAGTTCGATAGTGCACACACGCTTTGAATAAGATCAATGTAGCGTGTAGCTGCGAGCGCTTTTCATCGACGCCTGTCGCAAGCGCTGTAGTTGTTGACACGACGGCGCAATGTCACCGGGAACATCTCTGCTCCTTGCGGCTTGCATGCACGTCGGTGACCCGGCATTCCGAATAGGCCCGTGTCGATTGTTTGCTTAGTCATGAATGGCTGACATTTCGTTGGCTCCCAGCAGGCCGCTCTTTTTTTTTTTTTCCTGGAAGTGCCGGCCGTATTGTTTATAACTAAGGTGCTGCATAGCGACAGCGCTAGACGCGTGTGTATTAGCGATGTCGACGAGGTTTTCTTTTCTGCAAAGTACACTAAAGCAATACATTAGTAAATCACCTTAGGCTGATAACTTATTTTTCGAGAACTCCGTCGTCGTCAAGTTAGCCGTGACAGTGCCAATATTCTGAGAAAACTAAGGTCAAAGTGTCATCCGTATAACACGCTCCTAAACATCAGCGACTGAATTTCAGGGTGACAACACATATTTCACTCCACCTTCCTTTCCTTTAAGGCGAAAGCCTTACATGCCTCATCAAACGCGAAGATTGACCGTCGGTGACGTCAGCGCGAGTGATGCAAGAAATCGTCACGTGATGACGCCACCGTATGACGTCATCATGACGTCACAGATCGCCAGAATTTGTGACGTCATCATGGCGTCACACACGCGTGATGTCACGGGAGGACGTCGTCACGCGACATCGTCGCTTGGTCAAAAGATGGCCTATCACGGAGGCAGTGCAATATCTGGCGAGGTGCACGAAGCTTACAATGCCTCCGATCCCGGAGGCCATGCAAAATCATGTTAGATACGGAAAGCTTTCGGAGGGTGGTGTAGCAGGAGCAATACATGGACTGAGAGGAAAAAGAAGATGGCTTTCGCCCTACAGTCGTCTTAGGCGAATGCATTAAGGGACTCCTGTGAGTTGTCGTACAGAGTCAAGCTCTGTGTTACACACCCACGGACGGACAGAGGTCCGGGTCGTAGCCCGAGAACGCTTGCGCCTTAAAGACCTCAACGCGACGCTATCGTGAACGTGATGATTACGTCGTCGAGCGATGTGAATGGCTGCGCTCACACGCAAAGCCGCCGCGCGCCATGCCACAGACAGCCGGGGGGTGCATGTCTGGCTGTGCGGTGAATCTTACGAAACAAGCCTGGGAACGGGGAAGTCGCGCAACACCGGCGAGCCCTCGCCTGCATGACTTGATTCGTTGGATGTTGGACGTAGTTCCGGTGGGGTTACACAGTGGAAGGTAGTAGATAGGGGAGGCCAGACCGATTTCGGGGCGCCGCCGATTCACGCTGCTTGGCATATCTGAGTCTCTCTTCTCGCTGGAACTCGACGCGTGCGTGACTCGACGTGAATTCGCGATGTAGCGCCACGTAGTGGTGGAGAGAAAAGTGGATTTTTTTACTTTGTTTCGCGGTCCCTTTTAGCGTGTTTGCTCCACTATTTTCTCTTTGTCTTCGTAATTTGTCGATTGATTGATTGATTGATTGATTGATTGATTGATTGATTGATTGATTGATTGATTGATTGATTGATTGATTGATTGATTGACTGAATGGCAGTAACAGAGCGCATTCTGCTCTACGGGCGTACAGATTCTCGGCGACCGTGAGGTAATGATGTGAGGTAATGACACCTCATTCAAGTACCCCCCCCCCCCCCCGATCGCATTTTAGTTTGTCCGCAAACTTCTAACCGGTTTGCGGATTACCGCACAAGAGTCCTAACGAACCCGGTAGTCTTGGGCAGCTGTGCCATTATGACTTAAAGGACCCCTGACAGCGAAATTTTTGTTGGTGACTTTTTTGCTGTAATTTGTAGCTTTGCGTCTGGTAATCTCTAAATTAAATTGTAAATGCTCTAGCGTATCGTACAACTAATTCTAGCGCAGTTAATTGTGACCATTTTAGCATCACTTCAAAACGCCCGCCTAAAAACCACAAGAAACTGGCGCCCCATGCGGGGGAGCGTCAAAGACCACGTGCACTCAAGCTGTGGTGACGTTGACAGCGCGTGTCCCCTCACCCTACCCTCACGAAAACTACCTCGAGAGCAGCCCGACAACAGAGCCAGAGGGGTGCGGAACAATAGGCCTCGCCGGGTGACAGTCGTCGTACTGTGCACGTGCGCCCCGCAAACCTTCTGTGACGTCCACAATACTTGCTTTACTCGTGGAACGTCACACGGGGCCTCTATCTACGTCATACCAGGATGTCGCAAGGTGCAGCCAACTCAAGTGAGCACTCACGCTTACTTTAAAACCAAATTAAGATATCTTAAAGGCAACGTTCGTCACTAATAATCGGTCAGATGTGCCCCCGTATACAGGAAAGTCAAACAACACAAAGATCTCGAGGTTTCAATTTTGGTGTCAGGGGTCCTTTAAGGACAGCCGGGAAGATGTTGTGGAGTGGTGGGTGGGGGGGAAGAAATTCGATTGCCTAAATGAGTGCTCCAGATGCAGTGTAAGTAGAGTTAATTAAAAAGAATGAAAGGAACACCTCTCGATCCGGTGTGGTGGAAAAGCCTCTCCTCGTGTACGTCAAAACCTTGCTTGACCTTTTCTACCGGTGTTAGCTTCGAGCAGCGTACACAGCACGCACGTATTACGCTTATTGTACGCGTGTTATGCAAGGTAATTGCATTCCGGTCTGGAGCAGCTGAGTGCGACGGGTCGGACGAGCTCACACGACCGACGAGGCATTACGTAGTCGGTTGCCGAAGCTTGTTCTCGTTCGTTGCCGTTGCCTGACGCACGCAACGCGCGAGGAATCTCTTCTTTTGGGATTCGTTCGCGGAATCCCTCGCAAGATGTTATAGGCTTACGGCCATGGCTTCGTGTACTTTGCATACGCATTGCTACTTTTTTTTCGTTTATTTGTTTGTTTGTTGTTCTATCGCGCGCCGGCGCTGTCATTGACATAGTGGGTGAGAGGTTTCTGTGCTTGCTGCTGCTCCTCTGACGCAACAGCTCTTGCGCGAAGGTGAAGGATGTGCTGTCGCATCTTGGTATCGGGAAACATTTACACACGCACACAATGCGACGAAATCAGGCACTGGGGTCTGCGGGAATCTTAAGTATGACTGTTGGACCGGCGATAGAATAATAATTAATGGGCAAGCAACTCAGCCTTGGGATCGAGTTTCACAAGGGCGGTAATTCGAGCAAGTTAGTTATAAACGTGAAAGCCAAGAGACAAGAAGTTTTCGAGGTTTGGCGAGAACTCACGATACCTCGCGAGACCTTGTCGTCGACGTCAAACAAAACAAAAAAATGGAAAAAATAAACAACTAAGTTATAAAGTTATTTCAAAAGCCTCGTGATACTCAAGTGAATGTGTGCGTGCAGTCGGCTTAACAAAAGCCCCGTGACCTCAGTGCAACATGACGTCATCAATGACGTCGCCCTGCGAGGTCATCAAGTCTTCACAAATCGCTAGAATTTCTGACGTCATCGTGACGTCATGACTTCACAATATGACGTCACGCGATGACGTCATCGCACGGCATCGTCGCTCGGTCAAAAGCGGGCTGATCACGGAGGCTGTGCACAACAATGTGAGGTGCAGAAAGCTTGCAATGCCTCAGATCCCGGAGGCAGTGCAAGACCACGTTATGTGCAGAAAGCTTCCAGGGCGCGGCGGGGGCGCATCAATGTGCAATGAACTCAGATGTAAAAGAAGGTGTAGGCTATCGCCTTCCAGTCGTCTTAGGCATATGCACAAATGACCGTGCGACTTTTCGTAATCGTCCATAGAACAGTACTTGTATGTCCTTTCGATAGTTTTTCAAGAAACGAAGCGTAAGCAAGCAAGCAAGCAAGCAAGCAAGCAAGCAAGCCAGGGGACGATCATTGTTGAGGCAAAGACTCTGAAATGGTGTAACCTAGTTTCTTAGAGTGTAGCGCAAGAGTTTCCCTCCTGGTGTAAGCTTTTGCCCGAAACTCTATACGGCAGCGCTTTGCGGCCTCTGAGATGAGTGCACTTTTCGACGATTGGATCACGGAGGCGACGGTCCAACGCGCGGCTTCGTTCGCGTATTCGTGGAAAAGAAATCCATCGCCAGACGAGCTATCCCCGGGCTTTTCTATCTGACGTGCGAAGCCGAGCTAATAGCATGCGTGTCTTATATCCTATTAGCTGTTTTATTTTGGGTATTTCTCGCGCCGCCTGTCGTCATTAAGAGCGCGCACGACAGCAAAAAAATAAAATAAAATAAATTAAAGATCCGTTTTCTTCCATTCTCGTATCACCTCTGACGTAACATCTAGCTGTCACCTTATAGTATTGGCGTGCGCGTACGTTGCCTCGTGTAAGCGTGGAGGGGGGCACCATGTATGACGTCATTGCCGGAGGGTACTTAACGCGTATAGATAGATTTTGTCAGAGGCTCGGAAGGGAAAGAGGGAACAGGATGAGGGGGGAATCCGTTGCGACCGACCTATATTGCTCTAGTCACCGATTACCGACGTCTCGCCGTTTCATCGCGTACGTTCGGTGAACGGTCCGCTTCTGTAGGATCGATTTTCTGTCCCGGTCTCCTGTCGCCATTAATCATGATACCCTACCCTCCCTTACGTGCCCTCTGCCTCCGCCTGCGCTGTCTTGCGGGTGCCGCGGGCACATTGACAGAAGAAGGGTGATGAAAGACGATGGAAAAGCGATGTACGCATCTCTCGTTAAAAAAATAATAAAAAATAAAAAAATACCCTCACAGGGTCTCTTATGCGTTCGCCTGAGACGACTCGAAGTCGAAAGCAGTCTTTTTCTTCTCCTTCTCAGTCGATGTGATAATCCTCCCCCGCCTCCCTCCGAAAGCTTTGTGCACCTAACGTGGTTTTGCATTGCCTCCAGGATCCGAGGCATTGGTGGTCCTCTGTGATCGGCCCACCTTTGACCAGGCGACGATGTGGCGTGATGACGTCATCACGTGACGTCACGTTATGAGACGTCATCGTGGCGTCACATATTTAGGCGATATGTGACGTAATAATGACGTCGTACGGTGACGCAATCACATGATGACTTTTTTTGCATCGCTCGTGTTGACGCCGACTCCGCGGGACGCCGACGGTCAATTTTCGCGTTTGATGAGGCATTTAAGGCTTTCGTCTTTAAAAAAAAAATACTGCATAAGGCTGTGCGAATATTGAAAACTTTCGAATGTACGTCGAATTTCATAGCACCCCAACTCGTGGAATTATCTTTTGTGATCGTAGTACTGTGTACCGGAGCAGTAATCAATGCTTCACACACGTTCGAACAATCTAACGAGTGAATATAGAATAGACGTGAACTGAAGCGTACCTTTTTGCTTCCGGACCCGCCGCGGTAGTCTAGTGGTTATGGTGCTCGACTGCTGACCCGAAGGTCGCGGGATCGAATCCTGGCCGTGGCGGCCGCATTTCGATGGAGGCGAAATGCTAGGGGCCCGTGTGCTTAGATTTAGGTGCACGTTAAAGAACCCCTGTTGGTCGAAATTTGCGGAGCCCTCCAACATCGTGATTTTGGGACGTAAAACCCCAGCAATTATTAAGGAGGCCCGAAGCGATCGATGTACGTATGTCGAGTGATTCAAGCAGTAACCGTGACTCTTTCTTGAGAACCGCTACACTGCTGCAAAAATAATTCAGGTGCCCTTGCCCTATTGGGAAAATGGGGGCATGCGATGCTTTGCGTGAGCGTGCCTGACGTTCTACTTTGCTTTCTTCCCTTCTTTCTATCGCACTGCGCAATGCTCCTACTAACTGTTACCTTCCTATATATATATATATATATATATATATATATATATATGCCGGGAGTTCGACCTTCACCTACGTTCTTAGCAGCGCAACGCTTCAGTCCCTGCAGGCACAGGCAACAACGACGGTCATGCGTTCATATCCAGGCGACAATGAAATGTGGGAACATGAAATGACAAGCCACCACGAAAAAGATTTGATTGTCATATCAGGAACGGCTGACCGCCGACAAGTCCACGATCCGAAGAGCATCGGTTATTGGAAAACTGCGCACACGAATACGCACGTGACCGGCAGACCTTCGAGGGCCGCATTTCTTTGCGCTCGCCGGCGCCGGGGTTTTTCCCGTACGACGCCGCCGGAGTCCTAGTTATAAAGGCTTCGCTTAAAAAAAAAAATCATTCGCGCTAACTTCATTGTTCGCAGTAATCAAAACAACTGCTTAGGGATCTCTCACGGCCAGAGCGAATTAAACTGCCCACAGGAGGCGGCACTGCGTCGACACGTCAGGTACTCGACGTAAACATCCGAACGGACGGATGAATGAAAGAACAGACGGGGTATTGACGGAACTGTATACGCGCTTGCTGCTCGTCTACGTCTCTTCCGGTGTGCCCTCGCGCTGCGTTGCGCTGGTCTTTTTCCATTGCGCGGTTTCTCCGTTTTCCACTGCGAACAGTATGACGTGATCGGTCAGCAAATATGAGAGAGAGTTGAGTGAGTGAGTGAGTGAGTGAGTGAGTGAGTGAGTGAGTGAGTGAGTGAGTGAGTGAGTGAGTGAGTGAGTGAGTGAGTGAGTGAGTGAGTGAGTGAGTGAGTGAGTGAGTGAGTGAGTGAGTGAGTGAGCGAGCGAGTGAGTGAGTGAGTGAGTGTTTATAGGTCTGGATACTATCATCCGGAGCCCTGCACAAAGTTGTGCCTATTATCAGGATGATGGGCGAGGTCAAGAGAGAGCGCCATTAACTTGTGACGTGATCGTGACATCACACGACGACGTCATCACATGACAACGTCGCTTAGTCAAAGGTGGGCCGATCACGGAGGCTGTGCAAAACCACGTGAGGTGCAGAAAGCTTGCAATGCCTCCGATCCTGGAGGCAGCGCAAAGTTAGGTGCAGAAAGCTTTCGGAAAGGGGCTGGGGAGGATCAATACATCGATTGGTAAGAAAAAGAAGAAGATGGCTTTCGCCTTTGAGTTGTCTTGGGCCAATGCATAAGGGACCCCTTGAGTATATTATCTCCTCTCCCTTGTACACTACACATAGGGACGAGACGAGCCGTCAAGCAAGACGAGCAACATGCGTTGGCTCGCAGTGTTTCCGTTACCACGCGTCAAGCTGCCCAAGCTCTCCCTATATGCGCATACCTTACTACGCCAGCGATACACCGACGCGACGTGAAATCGTATACACCCGTCGTAGTAATAATAGACCGTAGTGGTTCTACGTGTGTGTGTGTGTGTGTGTAAACAGCACGCGGAAATCGTGCGACGCGCGCGCGCGTGATGCAGGCAGGCTCGCGATCGTTCCCGGCATGCCCAGCGGAAGTCCGGCGTCGGGTGCGCGGAATGCCCGCGGCTGCTGTCCGGCGCCGGACGCCGTGGTAGACGCGAAACTTTTCCCGACGAACGTTTGAAAGCCCTATCGGCTCTTTAAAATGCGAATGGCATTCCTTTAGATATACCATACGGGTCCCGGATGTTTGGACGATCCGGCTTCCGGTGGTCACACACACACCACACTTGCGTGTGCATGTGTGCATACCACACACCTTAGAGGCCCCAAACATGCGTGCGTGTGCATGTGTGTATGTGTGTGTTTGTGCGTGAACACCAAGCACCTAGATGATCGGATGCCATTTAAATGCGTATGAGCTCGATTGATGACACACACACACACACACACACACACACACACACACACACACACACACACACACACACACACACACACACACACACACACACACACACACACACACACCGCATACGAGTGACGTCAGCTAACGCAGCGCATATCTACAACAGATAAACCCAAAATAAGTATATCTGAACAATGTTTTTGCGGCTGGATTTGAGGTCTGGGCGTTGAGCTGATTCTGAATTCCGATGCGCCAACTCTAAGCAGTACGCCTCAGGCGCATACGCCTCATCAGGCGGAAGAGAAAGCCTTTATGAGAATGTACCGCGTGCAAGCTCGCGCATTCGAGGCGCTTGGCGTGTTTTGCATAACGCTGGCGGAGTGTCGTCTTATAATTCGCGTTGTCAATGATAATTGACGCATGCCAGATTCTACCATAATTGTGTTTTCATATATCTAGGAACCATTTCCCATGGAGGTGAAAATGCTCGAGGCCCGTGTACTTAGATTGTGGTGCACGTTACAGAACCCCCGGTGGTCGAAATTTCCGGAGCCCTCCACCACGGCGTCTCTCATAATCATATCCTGGTTTTGGGACGTTAAACCCCAACAATTACTATTATTGCATACTAAACTATTGACGCAGTTGCAGCGAAAATTCCTTGCTTACTGGTTGGTTTATGCTCAACTTTTGACGTGCTGCGCTCTTTTCCTGTTCTTTCTTGCACGTCGATAGTTCCATGTGGAGAATAAGCGACGCGCGCTGGCTTCCGCCTACCCTTTGACACACTATGTACACAATTGTGTACACCACTTGTTTTTGCTATTTGTATCAACTAGGGTCTAAGAAAGAGCGAGCTACATCGAGGTTTGGATGAATTCAGCCTCCTGCATAATAAATTTGTCTTCATTTAACTTCATTTTGCAGTGCACTGTTGCATATGACCGCTTTACTGAAGGCACTACCACGTTCGACGAGTCATTCGACGTGCAGCTTCCTGCGAGTCATGTGAAAAGTATTTTTTTTTTTAATCAGAATGTTCATAACCAAAAATGAACTTACACTATATTTCTAGCCTGAGATTTCATTCTATTTATGCCAAAACAGAGAATCGATGACTTCAGGATAGATTTTTAATTACAACTGAAATAGGATTAGTTACTATGAAACACATAAAGTAACAAATTATGACAGCCCCGCCACGGTGGTCTAGTGGTTATGGCGCTCGACTGCTGACCCGAAGGTCGCGGGATCGAATCCCGGCCGCGGCGGCTGCATTTTCGATGGAGGCGAAAATGTCTGAGGCCCGTGTACTTAGATTTAGGTGCACGTTAAAGAACCCCAGGTGGTCGAAATTTCCGGAGCCCTCCACTACGGCGTCTCTCATAATCATATCGTGGTTTTGGGACGTTAAACCCCAGATATTATTATTATTATTATTATTATTATTATTATTAACAAATTATGACATTATTTTAGTTGCAATAGACCACTGAGCGCCTTGAAATGACGTTGTATCGATTTGACACGTTTACCGACAGCTCTTCGTAGCTGGCGTCTGAAAGACAGTCACCGACACGGCACGGATGTCCAAACTGCAGAGGCAGAACCTCGCACTGAAACCAAGCGTTCGCACCTCTCATAGATCTACGGGCACGTCGTCGTTGACGTAGGCCTTCCATCGCTTCGAGGCCGCCGTCGCTTCGCAGCCATTTGCTGGGCTAACCAGGCTAACTGTTGCCTTCTTCATTTTTAGTGGACCAGTGGTGAGCAGTGGGATTTACCCAATTTCAGTGGCACATACCCGTTTATGATGATGATAGCCTTTTGGTTCGCCGGACAAGGAACGATTTAGCAGCTTTGCAGTTAAAAAGCGGTGTGCCAACCGCGACGGTATACGGTATTACCGTGCTTACCGTACGGTAAACCGGCGCTGCTAAAACACCCCATTGAATCCACCTCCATGAGATACGGTTCTGGTATACTGAGAGCTTTCACGCGGCGTCAAGGACGCAGCTGCTTAGCGCACTGTATCTGTACTACAGCTTACAACATGGCGGCCACGATGACGGCAGTGTAAGCCACCTGTATAAGTGCATATATACACTGTGACATTTTTTTTTTTCCGGGTCTTTTCTCTCCGAGCGGTACGTATATAAGCTTTTTTTTCTGAGCCTTCCGTTTAGGTCGGCCGCCGGAATGCCGCCGTCGCCGCTCATAGGATGCGTGGCTGCTGCTGCCGCAGCTGATAAGGGGCGAATCACGTGGTGAGCAAAGCTGCTGCGCGTTGTTTTTGCTGAGCTCCGCAGATGCTGCTGCTGCTGCCTCGCGGCCGTCTTCCTGTACCGGATGCGCCCGAACCTTCTGGCGTCGTTTTACGCAACAGCGAGACGCCTATACAGGTCTCCAATAGTCGGGCACGCACGGACGTTAATGCAGTCTTCGGAGGGGTTCTTTATGTGGACATTATAGCGAAGTTTGTTACGAGTTACAGGTTTCGGCGGCGGCGGCGGCGGCATAGTACGCACAAAAAGCTCACAGGGTTCCTCATTCATTCGCCTAAGACGACTCGAAGGCGAAACACCTTTCTTCTCAGCCGATGTGTCGATACTCCCTCGCCCCCCTTCGAAAGCTTTTTGCACCTCACCTGGTTTTGCACTGCCTCCGTGATTGGCCCATGTTTGGCCAAGCTACGATGTCGTGTGCTGAGGCCATCGCATTGACGTCACGTTATGTGACGTCATGATGACGTCGCAGATTTTGGCGACCTGTGACTTCATGATGGCGTCATAACGTGGTCATTTGGTGCGTCACTCGCGTTGACGCCGCCGACGCAAGACGCCGACGGTCAATTTTCGTGTTCGATGAGGCCTCTAAAGGCCTTCTCAATACCCAGCGAGTGTACAGAAATGCGGCCCCTCCCAAGGTACACCGTTTTCCAGTAACCGATGCTCTATCGATTGTAGGCCTGTCGGTGATCAGCCCTTGCTGATATGGCAAAACGATATTTTATCGAGGGTACTTCCCGTTCCACATTGCCGCATTTCGTTGGTGCCCATGTATGAACGCATGACCGTCGTTGTTGCCCGTAGCAATTAAGTGAAGTGTCGCGCTAATAAGCACGTGGATGACGGTCCGATTCCCGGCATGTAGGAAGGAAACTCGTGAATTTTGTTGTAGTTAATGCACAGTAAGCTAGTCGGCGTGTAGTTCATGTCCCTGACGTCCCTTTTCATATGGATTAAGATGATATTAGCATTCTTCTGAGATTGCGGTGCGCTCACAGTCAGAAGGCAATGCGTACGCAGGATCAAAATCGATTAATTAATGACCTTTTGAGAAAACAGTGCTTGCAGGGTTGATAATAATATTTGCAGGGGTTTCACGTCCCAAAACTGCGGTATGATTGCGAGGGACGCGGTAGTGGAGAGCTCCGGAAATTTCGACCACCTGGGGTCTTTTAACGTGCACCTAAATCTAAGCACGCATATTCGCCTCCATCGAAAATGCGGCCATCGCGGCCGGGATTCGATCCCGCGACCTTCGTGTCAACCACTAGACCACAGCGGCGGGTCCCTTCTTCCAAAATTTCGTTACGCTCACAGTCAAGAGGCAATGCATGTGCGGGGTCCTAATTAATTAATTAATTAGTGTCGTGTTTGGTAAAAGAGTGCTTGCAGGGTCGCGCTGTTACTGTGGCTGCAAGCCAGACTTGGCAGTGATTGAATTACAGCGGTGAAATTACAGTAATTAAATTACTTTTTGTTGCAATGAATAATGCAATTACTTTTGTGGGCGGGTAATTTAGTAATGTAGTGAATTACTTCAAGCCAGTAAATTAAAGAAAATTGCTCATTACTTTCCAAATTCTGACTAAAATATAGAATGTCCACTTCCCTTATGGCGTGTAAAATTTACCAAAAAGGGGAAAAAATAACAAAGGCTAGTTACTATGAGTGCCAAACCTCAAGCTTGGGAACGATGCAACAGATATATCTGAGATTTCAATGTATATGTACTGAAAATAAAGCGTTCATCAGTTAGTGCTTGGATGATGAACTTTTAACAAAGTAATTTCAAAGTAATGTTATTACTTTCGGCCAGCTGTAATTTGCAATTTAACTTAGTTACGTTTTTCAAAAACTTTAGGGAATAATTAGAAGTGTAACTTAGTTACATTCTAGATGTAATTTTGCCGTCTCTGCTGCAAGCCGCCCCGACCACGCGGCGCCGTCTTCTTCATTCCTACGCCGACCTCTCCTCCTTTTCCTTGACTCTCTCTCTCTCTAGCCCTTCTCTCCCCTCTGACTGACGGCTTCCTGAAATAAACCTCTAGTTGCCAGCGCCCTGTAGCACTCAGTTTCAGCCACGGCGAGCGACTCTGAACCCGAGCTTGCGGCTTCAACCGCCCCTTCTCCTCACTCGAGCGATACAAGTTTCGAAAGAGAGCCACGCTTTCCGGAAAATTAGCTAGACCGGCCGGAGCCGCTCATTGGTCGAAATTTCTGTGACGTTTTTTGAACTGACGTAAGAAGTTCGCGGCGCGCCCTCTCCCCCTTCCTAGATTCCCATTCGTTCGATGTACGGCCTCCGCACCGTTGTGTCGAAATTCCTCACCGGCGGCATATCTGAGCCAGTCATAAAGGCAAGGTATACAGACTTAGACTCTTAAAAAAAAAAAAAAAGAAACTGTTTACCTTCTTGGTGAGTCATAACTTGTCACATACATAACTTTCTTCAACGACAAACGTTAACTCTCTTTTTGGAAAGTGGCGCCTTCCGCGACTCCCTGAAGAGAGTATATAATAACCTCCAAGACAGAGTTAACGTGTATCTTTAAAGAGAGTCAGTTCTGTATGTGGAAAATCTGGAATCGCACACAAAAAAATGTAACGGGTTGTCATGGGTGTCGGCTGGATTTTGTCTTGCGGGCTGCAAGCCTTTGTTGCATCGCGGCTGGGGAGGGTGGCAGCGCTGGCGTGGCTTGGGTGTGGGAGGCAAGTGTTGGTGTGGCTTCGGGGGAGGGTTGGGGGGCAGGTGCCTTTTTCGCACCCCCTGCCGACGCCCGTGCAGGACATCTTTTTCTTTCTTAGAGTGTATAGACCAGTCAGCGCTGACACAAGATGGTACAGAGTTCGACGTTATCCGGGATAGAAGTGCACCAAGTTGGGCTAGTTGGTTGACGTTCCTTCCCTAATGGTTTTACTGCGCTAACACCGGGACAACGGAGAAAGCAAAAGACAGCACGTGCGCAGTACTGCGCACGTGTTGAACCTTTTGCTGCAATGAACCTTGCCCTTCCTCCCTATGAGTCCGACCTTCTGATCGGATGCGCTGACGGGCACTCGGCTACTTCTTCAGCAACACTGCACGCAACTTTCGTAAAAATAAAGCGCGGCACCGCGGCTTCCGGCGCTGAAGCCTTTCCTTGTCTTGAAGGGTTCCGTCCGGCGCGGATCTCGCTAGCGTAGTAGTGATGGATGGAGCATGGCTTGCCGTTCTCGCAACGCGCGCTTGTGTTACTATAGCACCAGCTGCTTTTGCAGCCTTCTTCTTCTTCCTCAGCTGGCTCTCAAGCGTAGCCCTGGTTTTGTTTGTCTTTTCTATTTTCCTACAATCTGTGTATTTATTTCCTCTTTCCTTCTTTCTCATTCACTCGTCTGGGTAGGGGCGCTGCTAAGACGAGCTGTGTTGTTGTTTCGCTTCCGTTTCTTTCTTTCTTTCTTTCTTTCTTTCTTTCTTTCTTTCTTTCTTTCTTTCTTTCTTTCTTTCTTTCTTTCTTTCTTTCTTTCTTTCTTTCTTTCTTTCTTTCTTTCTTTCTTTCTTTCTTTCTTTCTTTCTTTCTTTCTTTGTCTTTTTCGCTAGGGGTTAAGTTTTTCTATTTCCAGTAAGTTTCCACTCACTGGAAAAGCGGGAAAGGCTTGGCTAGCGGCTCGGCTTGCTTACTCATCGCCCCCGCCGGCTACTTTGTGCCATCTATATATAATATTCTCCCACCCCCAGTGTTCGCGAAGGCCCCTCGTAAAATTGAATGTACCTGTTTGCAGACTCTCTAGAAGATAATTCGTCTCGAAGCACGAGACCGCATGATTTGAGGCGTTTTGCTTGCAGACAAGGTTAGGCTAGGTTAGGTTGGGTAAGGTTAGACTTGTATACGAGATGGGCTATTCATAAACATGTGCTTTTCGACGCAACGTAAAGGCAACCATGCTTGAAACGTCTGCCATACAGTCCGCACACTTAAAAGTTTACCCTATGTAGACCTGATATGCGGACGCTCTGTATTGAATACGAAATGGAAAATTCTTGGTACTCTGACCTGGGGTATAAGATCGTTTGCTTCAACTGATATTTAAAAGGACACTAAAGAGAGAGAGAATTAAACTTTATTGAGGGACCAGGCGCGCGTGCTCTTCGCCCAGAGGTGGGTGACTTCCTCATTCCAAGTAGCCATGGCTTGCAGCTGACGCTCGAGCCCTGTCCACCAACCGGAGCTGGTCTTCAGGGTTCGCGGACGTCAGAAGCGCCTCCCACTGGTCTTCCGGATTTTCGTCCACGTTCAGTTCGTCTATGGACGGGATACTTGGGTTGTTGCGACATCCCCATACCATGTGGTGCAGGGTGTTAGCAGAGGCCGGGCAGAGAAAAACGATTTTTCTCGTACTAGCAAATTACTCTTTCACAATATCAAAATCGCCACGCTTGCTGCGAGAAGACGCTTGTTAAGCGAGAAAACGCGCAAAAATAAAATGCGTGTGGTGACGCCACCTTGATGTTCCCGCGCCAGTCGCCGTGACGTCATAGATTTTGACAGCGTCTGCTAGTCCCTACGTAGTTCCTAAATCGGTAAATATGAAGTACAGTGTCCTTCTACGGGGGTCACAGACTTAGCATACTAACTTTAAGAAAAGTTCATTGAGCCAATGTGGCCAAAACCAGAATAAAACATTTTGCACTCCGTGACGTCAACTGCGGAGATTTAGGCGCGAAGTTGAAAAATTAGACTTTGACCTAGACCTAGATTTTCTCTTCTATTGATGAGCCTATGATGGTGAAATTAACGACCATAGAGTTTCAAGAGTATAATTTATCAATCTAAACCGATTCATTGTTTCGCTTTGGTGTCCCTATAAGTGTCTATCGAAATTCATAATAATCTAGCTAATAATTTTTCTAAACAAACTTAGAATTTATTGAAGATACATTTCGTATAATAAGGGGTGCGCGAATGTTCGAAAATTTTGAACACCGAATCCAATAGCGTTGTATTCGATCGGTACTCGAATCGAATAGTGCGTATTAGAACTACCGAGTATTTTTCGAATACCTTTGGAATAATCAGCGCGGACGGGAAAACCTCAAGGAACAACACGTTGGAAAAGCGAAGGATCACTTCGTTATTTTATTTAATTAGTGAATTGCCGAGATTCATGCAATTCAAGCTTTTACGAGAATATCGAAGCTTTAATCATTGCCGGATGAAGCAATTTTTGCTTTACACTCCTGTGTCGCCGAATCGAATGTGTCCTCTGTCGACTGTCATTACCGTGAGATACATGATGTTCGTTCATGAAACATTACTTAACTTTTAGGTCTGGGTTTTGTTTAAAAGCTGGTGACGAATTTCGGCCTCGAATACTGAAGTAACTGCTGTCTTACAGTTAAAAAAAAAATACCTCGAAGGCTCTAGTCGCTACTGTATACGAGCATACCTCAATCTACATAATTGTGGAATCTTTTGTAGGTTAAATGCGACGGTAACGTTGTAGAATTCTAGGCCTGTCTTGAAAATGGTTGCCTTACTATTTGAAAACTATTCGAACAGTATTCGATTTATGTTCGTACGAACATTCGATATGATCACTGTTCGACTGGGTTCTAAGTCTCACTAGTCGCACACCCCCGCGTATAATTGCTAGCTGAGCAAGATGATGTCGCCGTTCCCGTGTGTCCATACGTGTGTGAGCTGGTCCCGAGGCTCTGAAAACACCAGCTTTCCCTTCGAAAGAGTGAATGCCCGCGAAGCTGCACGGCGATTGTTTGCCAACAACGCCGGTTTTAGGGGTTTCGTCTTTCGCTTGTTTGTACGTGTGCATTCTTTTCTCCTTCATTTCACGTCGCGCGCACGCAACGCGAAGCCCTCCCGACAACTTTTTCTTTGCATTTTCATCGAACCGCACGCATGCGCTACCGGCTGTGCACACCATTGTTGTCTACAACAGGCATTGTTGAAGGTGGCGGGCAGGAGCAGTGTCCTGTTTCTCGAACACCCGTTTCGCGCCGTGCGATCCTCTCGTCGTGAATTCTTCGCAACGCAGCCGCGGTTGACAACGCTGTACACCGTTTTGCTCGTTGCTTTCCCGGCTTGGGTCCGCGTTTTCTGTTTTGATTCTAACGTCCTCGTGGCATGGATCGGTAAGATCCCCAGCATGCATTCGATCTTTCTTTTTTTTTAGAATGTGGTCGCGAACACGTGTGTGTGTGTGTGTGTGTGTGTGTGTGTGTGTGTGCTGTGCGTGCGTGCGTGCGTGTGTGTGTGCGTGTGTGTGTGTGCGTGCGTGCGTGCGTGCGTGTGTGTGTGTGTGTGTGTGCGTGCGTGCGTGCGTGCGTGCGTTCGCTCTGCAAACACAGCTCATGTTCTCCGGTGCTCCTGCTCATGCTACGAAGGGCTCCGAGCTGCAGTCTCGTGCATCTGGACCACGTGATGTAGACTTTGACCACGTGTGTATGCGTGTGAGAGAGCGAGAGAAATGTGTACACACACACACACACACACACACACACACACACACACACACACACACACACACACACACGCGCGCGCGCAGCTCGCCGTGTCAAAACATGGCGTATTCGCTTGGGAACGAAAAACAAGACACCATGCGTAAGCTTACGCATTCACCATCACGTGGTTTCAGGGGCAGACAGCGCGGGTGAAATGGCCTTGTAGCCATGGGAACAGGCGCGCATTTCGGTTCTCGAGACGCGTGATGTACGATCGACGCGCGTGCGCGAATCAGTCATCTTGAAAAGCTTTAGTAATCTCTTAGAAGAGAGATGCGTTCAAGAGTTCCGTTGACGGAAGCTGAGGAAAGAGAAATGGCATCTGCGGCTGTGCCGATAGATGAAGCCTATTGCGAGGAGTTCGCGTTTTCTGGGCGTTCTATAAAAAGCACGGATGAATTTCATTGGAATGGCGCGCCACTTGTGACCTCCGAAACTTCATCGCACCATTCGTGAACATGAGGGAGGTTGCATGCGGCCAGGTTCTATGCGCGTCGATCCAAAGATGAACCCCCCCCCCCCCCCAAAAAAAAAAAGAAAGCTTGCTGAGAATTTTCCTGAAGAACAGTCGTTGGGGCTGCGGGTGAGGTACAGTACACACGCATTTACTTTACTGCATTGTTATTTGCCACATGGGAATTGTTTTTCTACATTTCATGGCGAAAAACCTCACGTGCCTCATCAGGCGCGAAAACTGACCATCGGTGGCGTCGGCGTCCCGAGGCGTCAGCGTCAACACGAGCGATGTGAAAAATCATCGTCGGGTGATGGCGTCATCACGACGTCACTATGTCCTCAAATAACGTGACGTCACGAGATGACATCATCTCTTGTCCAAAGGTGCGCCGATCACGGAGGCAGTGCAAAATCACGTGAGGTGCAAAAAGCTTGCAATGCCTCCGATCCTGGAGGCAGTGCGAAACCACGTTAGGTGCAGAAAGCTGAAAGCTGCAGAAAGTGTTACAGTGGATCTGTAATAGGAACACTTGCTCGATTTGTGGCGTCCGTCCGCGAGTAGAAGAACCACGCTATCTCCTACGCTGAAGTGATGACGTCATGATGAGACGTCATCACATTACATATCGCCGTAATTTGGAACGTCATCGTGACATCATGCGTTGACGTCACACTATGGCGTCATTGCTTGACGCCGTCGATCGGTGAGAGGTGGGCCGATCGCGGAGGCAGTGCTACCGCTGGGCCGATCCATGAGGCTGTGGAGAAAACTTAAGGGGACACTAAAGTGGAACAGTGAGCTAGTTTAGACTAATAAATTATGCTCTGAAAACTCTAGTGTCGTTAACTGATCACCACTATACGTTTATCATCAGATGACAATATCATTGCCAAAAGTTGTACTTTTAAATATCCCGCCATAATCTTCAGCGGTGACGTCACAAATTTAAGTGTGTCTTTTTCGGGTTTTGGCCACAAAGTTAGTATGCCAAGTCCCTGGCTCCCTCAGAAGACGTGCTTCATTTTTACCGGTTAGGAACTACGTAGGCCCTAGTAGATGCCGTCATAATCTATGACGTCACGGCGACTGGTGCAGGAGCTTCTAGGTGGCGTCGCCACCCGCATTTTCATTTTGCCCGTATTTTTTGTTTTTTTTTTTGCTTACCAATTGCGTCTTGTCGCGGCGAGCGTCGTGATATTGAAAGAGTAATTTACTAATACGAGAGGAGGAGGAGGAATAAACGTTTATTGTACGAAACGGTGTCGCGGTGCTAGTCCCGCGTCTACCCTAGGTGGGAGGTCTCCTCATTCCAGGAACCCTCTGGCCTTCGCTGCCTCTTTGGCCCTGGCGACGAGACGTTGTTGTTGGTCCAGGTCCTCTGAGGCGAGCTTGGCCTCCCACGTTTCGAGAAGGTCCTCGTTTTCTTGAGCGGCGTTACTGGCATTCGGCGAAGGCGTTGCATCTGTCTGTATGCTGCACGGGCACGCGAGGATCATGTGGGCCAAGGTGTCAGGTACGCCGCAAATTGGGCAGAGGTAGTCATGCAACGTTGGGTACACTCTGTGCATCAGTATACCGTGGGTGTAAGTGTTGCTCTGCAGTCTTCTGAGTATGGTGCTGTCCTCTTTGTTGAGCTTTGAATGTGGTGGGGGGTACTCTCTGCGTTCTAGCCTTTGATGTTGCAGTATTGCAGAGTATGTGATGGGTACGGGCTCAGCCTCCGCGGACGCAGTCCCGGCGTCTGGAGAGTGGGAGGGGATAGCCCGGTAGACGTGATCGCGGGCTGCGGCGTGTGCCGCCTCGTTCCCCTCCAGCCCCTCGTGCCCAGGAACCCATGTCACACAGGTGTACGGCATCGGAGTGCTTCGGCGCTTCAATATCTTCAGTGCTTGTACAGACACACGACCTTTGGTGTAGTTTCGTATTGCTGCTTGCGAATCTGTGAAGACGACAGCTGCATCCAAGCACGTGGTGGTTGCCAATGCGATTGCCGCCTCTTCTGCAGTTTCTGGGTTTCGGGCGTGAATTGTGGCAGATGCGAGCTCTACGCCCCGAGAATCTACGACGCTCAAAGCGTAGGCGTTTCTGTCGTGATATTTGGCCGCGTCTGTATATCTGGCGTCCGGATCATGGCTGTGATTTCGCCGTAGAACATTCACTCGGGCCTGTCTTCTTTGCTTGTGATGCGTAGGGTGCATGTTGCGCGGGATTCGTGCAATGCAGAGAGATTCGCGCATGTTTGGCGGAATTCTTTCTTTTCGGTCCGTGGCTGTGTCGGCTACAAAAGTTTCGCCGTAGTTCAGCCGTTGAAGCACTGATCTTCCAGTAGGCGATAGCTTTAGCCGTTCTAGTTGACTAGCCTTGTGCGCTTCGGCTAGTTCCTGCCAGGTGTTGTGCACGCCCATCTTGAGAAGTTTCGTAGTGGAAGCCGTGAATGGGAGCCCCAAAGCGATTTTGGTGGCCTTACGTATTAGGATGTTGAGCTTCTCCACCTCTGCATTCTTCAGCGCGAGATAGGGAGTGCCATAGGTTATTCGACTGCTGAGGAGAGCTTGCATCACACGTAGCGTGTCTTGTTCTTTAAGGCCGCGTCTATGGTTCGCAATTCTCCTGACTAGATGCGTTAGCTGCGATAGCGTGCGCTGTAGTCGAGGGAGTGTGGCCGCCCCGGACCCATCTTTGTGGATGTGGAGCCCCAGCACGCGTAAAGTTTCCACTTTTGGGATGGGCTGTCCGTTTAGGGTGACGCTGGGATCGGGTTCATTGTAGGCGGCTGGCCGTCCTCTCGTTCTAGACTTCAGGATGAGATGTTCCGACTTTTCGGGAGCGCATCGGAGGCCGCTTTTTTGTAAATACCTCTCGATGGTATCTATGGCTTCTTGTAGGCGCATTTCTTGCGTTCCGGTATTTGAGGCCCTTGTCCATAACGTGATGTCGTCTGCATAAAAAGCATGTCGTAGGTCTGGTATAGCGTCGAGGAGGCTGGGTAGTTTGATCAAGGCAACGTTGAGCTTAGATGTATTAAATGGGCACTAAAGAGAGAAAAAAAATATTTTTCTCGTATTAGTCTGTGGAACGATCCACTCCAGACTAATACGAGAAAAATATTTTTTTTCTCTCTTTAGTGCCCATTTAATACATCTAAGCTCAACATCTTCAGTTAATCGAGGTTTCGCTGTAGCTTGCGCGCATGCGCTGACGGCAATTAGGGTAAGCCGCGTCGTTCCGCTTCTGACGACGTCGCGCTGTGTCGTGCAGCTTTTCTTTTTCTGCCTCCTGAAGCGTCAGCGCGATGATACTCTGCAACGCATGCGGCTATTGCGCTATCTCTATCTGTGTGTTTTTTCACGGGTCAGGTTTCCCATTATCTTCTCTTTGGCGAGTGCGTCTTAAACGCATCTCTCTCTCTCTCTCTCTCTCTCTCTTTTATTTTTTTTTTTTGTCTCTGACGATAAGAGAAAGGTTCGCGAAGCTTGTTCGCGCGATAAAATAGAAGAAGACACTCGTTCGATACGGCGAACCGGCCTATCTCTCGAGGTTACGCTTCGTCTAAAGTTGAGTCGAGTCGTAAAAAGTTGCGCCCCGGATATCTTGCCTGCCCTATATATTATATTATCAACAGTCGTTTCTCCTTCAATTTTTCCACTTTATATGCTTCTAGCAGGGACACTTCACCTCATCCATTCTACGAGTCTCTACAGTCGGTTACAACCTAAAAAAAAAGAAAAAAAAACTCACAGGGTCCTTTATGCATTCGCCTAATACAACTCGAAGGCGAAAGCCATCGTCTTCTTTATCTTTTCAATCGATGTATTGATCCATCCCTTCCCCCCCCCCCCTCTACGAAAGCTTTCTGCACCTAACGTGATTTTGCATTGCCTCCAGGATCGGAGTCATTGCAAGCTTTCTGCGCCTCGCCTGGTTTTGCACAGCCTCCGTGATCGGCCCACTTTTGACCGAGTGACGGTGTCATGTGAGGACGTCACAATGCGACGTCACGTCACGTGATGTCGTGTTATGACGTCATCATACGACGTGACGTGGTGTCATGATGACGTCACAAATTTTGGCTATCTGTGACGTCATGATGGTGTCGTAGTGACGTCATCGCGTCATGATAGTTTTTTTTTTTTTTTTGCGTAACTCGTGTTCAGGACGGCGACGCCGCGGGGCGCCGACGGTCAATTTTAGCGTTTGACGAGACATCTAAGGCTTCCCTCTTAATGCGTACGTGCATAAATCTCACCCACACAACTGCTGTGCGCATGCCGTCCACATATGTGAGACAGTCTGGTTCGCATTCGCAGGTTGAATATTTTAGTGGCACCAGCAACTAGGGACGCTTTTGTCTCTCTCTCAGGCACTTCCGGTCGAGCGCTTACTTCCGGTTTTCCTAATATTCCTAGAAGTCTCGCAAAAAAAAAAATTAAAAATGGGGCGAAATCGATTATGTCCGCTCGTTCTTGACGGATTCGAGAATTTTTTTTTTGCGGTAATCTATTCGTGAGGCACTAAACTCCGATACCGAGGACATTAGATGATTACTTAATATTACTGATGATATGTGGATAACTGTGTACAGGTTACGAGAAGGTATATCCTCGAGTCTTTTTCATTAGAGGCTGCAGGTTCCCAGGCTAAGAGGGAATTCAGTTTTCTTTTTTTTTTTTTTTTCGCAAAGCTCGTATGGCGTAAAAACTTTCATCTCCTGGCGCCGGGTGTACTACACGAATGTGTGTTACGGTCGTCTTCAGTTTTCCCCCTCGTGTGTTATCATCGCTGTGACGTCAATTTGATTACACGTGCGCCACATCACGTACGCTGCGATATCTGTCTGCGCACTGTCTAGATTGATAACGTGCCTCATAACGGCTGGATGCATGTGGTAAGATCGGTCCCTCTTTTTGATCGGTCATTGCATAATCCATTCTCGTCTGGTCCTTCAGCCCCACCGATAAGATACAGCGCAGAGAAGGACACTGCCAAGTGCAACAGATACAGGAGGTCAAACTGAACCCTCTTAACAGCGCAGCTACCGCGGAAGCAGAAATTGTTGCTGCCGTGTATCGTATTTTCGCGTGCTTATACCGCGCATTCTTGTTCACACTTACATCTCTACGTTTCTTGCATCTATACGTAGGTTGAGTACTTGCGGGTCACAGTAAAAAAACAGCGCGAGAACTACAAGAGCGAGACAGATGAAACAGGACTAGCGCTGTATCTGTCTCGTCCTTGTAGTTATCGCGCTGTTTTTTACTATGAATGTGTTTTTACTATGAATGTTTTTTACTATGAATGTGTTTTTTACTATGAATGAATGTGTACCAAAAAGCTCAAGTTCGTACGCTTCCCGATTTACTTGCGGGTGTATCTGCTGTTCACGTTGAAGCGACCATGAATTTGGTCGCGTAAAATGACTTAGCCTCGAGTCGGCTTAAAACCCGCCTTTTTTTTCACGATGCCAGGGCGCATGCGCCCTTCCCCTAGCGGAAAAGTCGCCAAACGTCTTTTCGTCTCGGAGGCTATGCTTCTGGCAATACCGCTTGTCCCGGCCCCCTACCAAAACTGCAGAGGGCAGCACAGGAAAATGTAAGAGGCCCGTAGAGATATGAGGTGGTGTGCTTGCTGAGCTCGAGGACTCGGGTTCGATTCCCAGTCACAGTGGCCGCATTTCCAAGAGCTCGAAATAGAAAAGACAACAGAAAAATCTATGGAGGCCACCCTAATCGTCAACTTGGGTGTCCGGCAGTGGCGCTCGCACGTCGGCGTTCCGTGTGCCCTGGTGTATTCCTTCGGTTAACCTTGTGGTTTCGTCACACTGCCGAAGCAGATCTTGGAGGCCACGCATAAGGAGGCGCGTGGTTGAGCTCTTCTCCGCCAGTTGCCGCAACGGTCCCCGCTGCTCACACGGAAAGCGTCTGCTCTTTCAACCAACTCATTCAATTAATTTTCATTAATTATCGTTGCTCCGATGTCATATGTATCCAATTTAACACTTCAACTTGAACGCATGCAGAACCATCGATTTCGTACCAGTTTTATTTTTTAACGCTTTTTTTTGTGAATAGTCGGAAAACCGGAAGTGCTCGATGGGAAGTGCTTGGAAGAGGAACAAGAGGGCCACTCGTTGTTCGTGCCACTAAAAAAAAGGATCACACCCGTGTATATTTAGGGTTAAGTACACGTTGAACAATCCCAGCTTGTTCAAAATTAGTCCGTGTGCCCCGGCCACTCATAATCGTATCGTGGTGTTGTCACTTGAAACCGCAAAATTTAGTTATTTCTTCTGGGCGAGACAGGCCTGTGTATACTATACGTTCAAGATTGTCACAGTCCCCTACGAGGTGCCTTTTGTCGCCCATGCTGACTGTATGCAGCGTCCGTTATCGTTATTACAATAGCGCGTGACAGACAGCCTGTCTGTTCTATCACTTGTTGCTCGCGCTCTTTATCTTCATTGCCCCGCTTTTTGTCCTTTTCAGATAAGACCTCCGGCAGTGGATAAAAAAAAAAGCTCAGAGGGAAGGCCTCCGAGGTCGAATAATTTTTACACTGAGCAGTAAGCTGTGAAAAGAATGACGCATGGGAACATTACAGACATCATGAAAGAGGACTAGAAGATAACTGCTTTGTCGTTCGGCCTCGCGTAACTCAACAGGACGCTGGTGTAATGAAACTCGGCCGCTGCTACGAGCGAAGCGACGTTCGTTCTGACTATGGCTTCACCGCAAACTTTGCGATGAGACCACAATTAACACGTACAAAGGTGTGAGCCGTCTGCTGATCGCTGTCGATGGCCGCGCGCGGCCGTTCAAAGTACGCAGTACCTGCCTGAGCCACGCTGGCCCCTCCCCCTTCCATCCGGGACCTTCCCCCCATGTGCCTTTCGCGCGATGAAAAACGGCTGGGGCGTTTCCTCTCCTTCAGCCGCGATCGTCGGCTGGTCTCGCACGCTTTCATTTAGACATAGAATATACGACGTGCGGGGCGATGTTACCGCCCTTGGGCTTTATACGGGACATCACGGCGACGCCGACGGCAAAAATGCGCCTGGAGTGTCCATAGAATCGCTATCGCAATACAAACTACATATAACGTCCCACATGCAATGCTTTCCGCGACTTCATTATCTGCTGCTGTCATACAGACGCCTGTGTCTAACAAAAACGTAACCGTCTATGCCAATCCCCGTTCTTCTCTTTACATGCGTGTAGATAGTTGACTCGCACTCATGTCACTGAAGCGGCCATGCGATTGAACCAGCACCGGGAAGCTGGGTTCGTTACGTCACGCGAACGTTCTCAGTACATCGCGCATCAGCCTCTGTCGCACAGAGGCTGATGCGGGCTACCCCAGCTGTGAATATGCCACGATGACGTCACCGTTGCCGCAATGCTGTAGTACTGGTACGTTAAGTAGGTGCGTCAGTGACGTCACGCGAAGGCTATAGGCTATCAATCGTTGCACCGCTTATATACGAAAATGCGTAAGTGCTGTAGTTACGCTTTTTTGTTTTGTGTTTGATTGATCTTTCTCTTTTCCTCCTCTTCTCTTTCCTGTTCCCCTTCTCTCTCTTTCAACATTTTTTTTATTCAACGCCATCATCGTCGCCAAACATCATCGCTCCAACACCGGCGTGCTCGATCCCCATTGGCCGTCGCTCCGATCGGGACGTGGTCACGTGACATCGCTTCCCCTTTCCCCACCTTCGTTCTTGTCGTGACGTCACGACGTCACGCAACACCTCTGTAACACGAATCCTCATTTCATACCTCAATGTCATGCCTCAATTCTGTGGCTGTCGTCACCTGTCCCTTTGCTTTTCCTGGTCGCTTGCTCCATACTTCCCATCATCCCCCCCTTCTCTTCCTTCCGGTTATCATCACTTCCTCTTCCGTCATCTCTCCCCCTTCGCTTCCTTTCTGTCGCAGGCTTCGGGAAGCTTCCCGCACTGTCTGCTTCTCTGTGTCGCTAGAGACGTGAGTACTGTACTACGGCACGGCTGTAGTGAGTAGGAAGTGTGCACCCCTGTAGTGAATGCGTATCTAGAAGTTCTAAACGAGAGTTGCAGCACGTGACGCGGTCTTACGGCTGTGTCGCGTGTTGCTGCATGATTAGTTGGAAGCTTCGTTAGGAAGCTCCATCGCGAGTGACACAGCGTAAATAGACACAGATGAAACGGCATAGGTACGTCGAATTATACTCTTGGGTATCCTAGAGTACGAACCCTCACCCCTAACCTCTGCGATTTGTGACTGGCGCCTTGGCCAACCAACCTTTTCCCGCTTGCTACTAGCACTGGTTAGCACTGGATGATGACGGCTTGGAGTGTGTAATGTTCGCTAGCGATGTCCAGTGCTGCCCAATTTCGGGTTGATGGTGGATGGCTTATGACGGCTAGCGTCAGTCGAATGATTCGTAATGTTGGCCAGAAGGTGGCTAGAATCTAGCCAACGTTAGACAGATATAGTTTTCGTTAACCAGTTTTTAACCTGTGCTGATGTGCGTATAGCGCCCAGAAAAAAAAAAGTCTGTTTCGCCGCAAGGGCGAAGCAATAAATGCGATAGCAACAACTTGGAATGTTATACGAAGTAAGGCTAGCAGCTGACTCCTTTAAGATCCGATCTCGCGTTATTCTACAAAACGCTGGCGTAAAGGGAACATGGCTGTTCCAGTGAGCAGTGAGAGCAGAGCAAATACAAGCGTACAAGGGTAGGAGCCATCTACTGATGTCTGTTAGCGCGCGTGCGACCACGCCCTTTTGAGGTCGCAGTTCTGCCTGAGCGGCGATTCCCCCCCCCCCCCCCCTCCGCACTGCTTCATGATCCTTCGCCCGACGGAGCCGGTCGGTGCGTTTCATCGCAGCGTAAGCAGCGCCCGTCTGCAACCTTCGCAAGTTTTCGCATGTACAGTACGGTCCACTTTTAGAGGGAACACGCGAGCGCGCGGCCGGCGGTACGCGGAGCGCCAACTGCTGGCGAGATTTGGAAAACCTGGAGCATGCGCATAAAGGCGCAAGGGCGGTGCTTGCCGCCGTTCGTCTGCTACTTACCGCCCCTGCGCTTGCCGTGCGCTGGATAGCGCGTTCGTTTTTCTGCGGCGCGATTCATGCCCCTGTGCTCTCCCTGCGGCTCGTCGGGTAATCAGCGCGCAGAACAAAAAAAAAGTACCGTTCGTTTATTGCTGTGGTTTCTCGGCAGCTTTGACGCGATTCCATTGATGGCCACAGCGGCTGAATTTCGATTACGGGCGAAATGCAAAGAAAAGCCATGTGCTTATAGTATTTAGAAGCACGTTAAGGAAACACTTGCGATGAAACTAGTTCGAAGTCTCCCAATACGGCGTGACACCGAATGATATCCTTGTTGTGGCTTGAAATACCCCAGGAAATGTTAGTTATAACTCTCGTGATTTTTTTAATCGTTAAGGCAACATCGCCAGAATATGCGATGACGTGCACTTTTACGAAAATTATTGCGTTTCACCAACACGCGCGATGAAAAATGGTGTGCGTGGAACGACGTGGAGTAAACAAAGAAGACAAAATTTATTCGTCGTATTTGTGTGACAGAGTATAGGTGAGCCAGGCCAGATCTATAGCCTCGAAACATTTTAAAAATGCAAAGCTAATGAAACATGTCTCTGCCCTGTGAAACGCGAAATAAAATGCAGATCTGTGCAAGCAAAGTAGGACCAAGCGCGACATACCAGGCATTGAAAAAAAAATTACACTCGTAATGCCGATGATTACGCTGGTAATCGCAAAAAAAAATAATAGGCTGTTTAGCACTCGGGCTTTTGGTTTCATCGTTTTGGGGTGTCTAGAGAAATGTGTGGTGGATCCTGGGTCTTCCATTCTCATATGAACCTAAGTCACTTCGTGCTCCAATAGCGTGCCCTAGACTTCGTTCAGTAACGGGTGACGTCACCTTCAGCGTCGACTACGGCCTTCATCCTTTCAGGCAGAGACCTGTACAGTGCTTCTGTGAAGGATGAGTCGCACTTGAGCCGCTCCCACTCTTCGTTAACCGCAGCCCAGAGGTCATCCGCAGATTTTCCATGAAGACCTAGACGGGAAAGAGACGTCTTCATCCTTCCCCACACATTTTCTATTATATTCAAATCAGGGGACTGTGGGGGCCACATGAGCACAGTCACTCCGCGCTGCTGTAGTAGGCGATCGACCTTTTTGGCGGTGTGCACCGGCGAGCGGTCGTGCTGAAAAATGCAGTCATGCTGCGGTGTGATGTGACTGGTGATGTGCGGGAGGCCGACGGTGTCCAGAATATTTCTGTATTTGTCCGCTGTGAAGGCCCCTTGTATGCGCACGAGGGGTCCGAGGCCGTCACGGGTGATGCAGCCCCAAACGCTCACCACAGTCCGTCCGCTTGCTGCTACTCGCTGAACAAATTCAGGCCTGAACCTATATAGTAACAAACACGAACGAAAAAAAAAGTTGTAGAAGGCTGTATTGTGCAGCACTCTTGTCTTGCAATGCCAATCATGTTATAACGGAAGGAACTACGAGCCGAAACAGCAAACTTAACATTATTATTACGGCGAAAATGCTGAGGCCCGGATACTTAATTTAGGTGCATTTTAAAGAACCTCAGGTGGTCCAAATTCCCGGAGCCCACCACTATGGCGTCACTCGTAATCATGTCGTGGTTTTGGGACGTTAAACCCCGGATAATATTAAGATTATTAATACGAAATTCAGGGTTTCATTCTCGGCCGCAGATACCTTGATATTTCTGGTGCAAACATGTTTTCCAACCCACGCATGTGCAAAATGGGCGTATGATAAGTAGCGTATAATTTCTAAACGAGTTCCGGTCGCGGCGCTTGGGTGCGTTAAAACTCAAATTTACAGTTTGCTTTACCATGGAAGTTGTAGCAACGTTCGGGAACTAGAGAAGATTTAAGAGAATTCGAGCATACCGAGTTCTATCTGGACGCCAGACACGGGCCCTCTGATCCCATTTGGTCGTGAACGTGCACTCGTCGCTGAAGACCACTCGGCCCCAATCGTCAGGGGACCACGCTTCATGCCGCTGGGTAAACGACAGGCGCTTTGACTTGTTCACGTTCGTCAGTAGCGGTTTTTGCACTGCCATCCTGCTCTTCAGTCCTGCTTCAGCCAGCCGTCGCTTCACAGTTGTTTTTGAAGCGGTCAGTTGAAAACACTGGCGTATTTCACTAACTGAAGCTCGAGGGTTGTCAGCAACATATGCAACGATATTCATATCGTCTTCCTGAGTTGTCACTCGTGGCCTTGGTTTCCGAGGGGCGTCCTTGATCCTATTTTCATCTCTGAAGGCCTGGATAATTCTATTCACGGTCTTAAGTGGCCTCTTCACCATGGCAGCGACGGCGCGCTGGCTGTATTCTTTAGTGTAGAGCTCGACTATGCGAAGCCTTTCGTCCTCAGGTACCCTGGCCATGCCACTTTTAAGAACTAGCACAGCCAAAAATGCGATCAGCAAGGAAATGCGCCCCCAGCTGTGGAATTCTGTGAAAGCAATAACGAAGCCAGCACTTGCGTAACCTAGTGTCAGCGCTTATCAAAAAGTTAATCGTAAGCTTTCCACATACTTTTCGAACCAGCCAGCCGCTTTTGATAAGACAGGAAATCTGATGGTTGATGCAGCGAGCATAGCAAGCTTGTCTTTCCAACCATATAAATATACAAAGGCGCTAGCGCGCGCCGAGTGCGGGGGCGGAGAAGTAGCAGACGACGCGGGCACGAACCGCCCTTGTTATTCTATGCGCATGCTCCACGTTTCCAAATCTCGCCAGCAGTTAGCGCTCCGCGGACCGCCGGCCGCGCGCTCGCGTGTTCCCTCTAAGAGTGGACCGTACTGTACATAGAACATATACAACAAAAGGGAAAGTCGGGCTAATTGGTCTTGATTCATAACGTATGGAATTGCACAGCGACGCACGAGGGGTGATATTACCGATTTGGACTTTACGCGGAACATGACCGCGACGGCAAAAAATGCGCTTCGGGTTTCCATATAATTCAGCCGCCACGGTGGCCTAGTGGTTATGGTGCTCGATTGCTGACCACCCGAAGGTCGCAGGATCGAATCCCGGCCGCTGCGGCCGCATTTTCGACGGAGGCAAGAATGCTTGAGGCCCGTGTACTTAGATTTAGGCGCACGTAAAAGAACCCCAGGCCGTCGAAATTTCCGGAGTCCTCCGCTACGGCGTCCCTCATGATCATATCATAGTTTTGGGGCGTTGAACCCCAACAATTATTAATATTATCCCATATAATTGCTATCGCAATCAAACTGTAGCATATTCTGGGGCACTATATAGTGGGCGAGTAAACACGACAGGCCTTGACACCGCTCACAGATAGCGGGCGCGTATGCTAAGATGGGCTCTCGCGTTCACGAAGAAAGAACAGCCGCACCGTTTGAGATGGCTGTTTATTTGTCCGTTTATCTGTCTCGCGTTTTTCTTTCCTTTTTTTTTTCTGTCATTGCTATTAGCCCCGCGCGCCCGGCACTTTCAGGTCCCGAACGGTGCATGCGCTATCACCCAAGCAAGTCAGGTAGCGGCGGTTGTTGTGCGCTAGAAGACTCCCCAAAGTGTGCAAACTTTTTTTATGTTATAGTCTATGCGCCTTGTCAACAAATGCTCCCTGGGCGCTACCATGACCCGTTCTGGGCTGTTGGTAACATGCGTGGCACCCAAAAAATGCGCTGCCGAGGCTGTGACGTCAGCTTTTGCGTACTCCCGTGCAAACAGTCCAGAAAGGAGGCGGCCCTTCTCTCCGTTCAAAACGTCTATAAAAATGAACGCCGATAACATGAACGATAAACAAACCCCAACGCGGTGTCGTTTCTGTAGCGGCCGGCGGCGCTATGCAAAATGACGTCGTCGCATTTTGTATACACACGTTGCTGCGGTTCTGTTCGCCCGTGAGTGGATCATGCCACCTTCTCAGACAACAACAGGTCCGGCTGTTTTTTTCCGTTCGCAGTGTCGGGTAAAGCAAGTTACGTCAGCCACCCGCGAGTCACCCCCCAAGTACACATAACAAGCGCGCAATTTTTAGACCAAGACTGCCACCCAGTCGACAACACCCCCTCCCCTGCCTCTCTCTTCCACTTTCTTTCTGTGTGTAGAGGCGAGTTTTATAATGCTGCCGCTCTGTTGTTTGCGGCCTCCCGTTCATCCGATCCATCCTCCCGCACTCTGGCGACAACACTGGGGTCTACGAAGCAGCGTTCGCAAACAGCGCAACTCTCCTCTCTTTATCTACCTAGAGAACCCCACCGCCGCCACACTGAGACACACACACACTCATGCATTCTTCCAGCCTCATCAACCGGGTTCGCGTTCGCTTTTGTCATTGAAACAAAGCCAGACACCTGCTCCCTATCCCTCTCTCTCTCTCTCTTACGTCTCGGGGTTGCAGGTGTACACAGGGCGAGGGCATCGCAATCCAGCTCATTATATGTCTTGAAGGCAGGCCAGGTGCAATTGCAGCCTAGATTTTGGGAGTACGGTAACCACCATCAAAACACTTAGGTTGGCGAAGTGCACAGTGACTGACACACACACACACACATATATATATATATATATATATATATATATATATATATATATATATATAATATATATATATATATCCGCTGACCCAGCTAACTTGTACCAAGATTTAAAGATAACCCTTCCGCTCTAGAAAGGGTGATACCTGTTAACTGTATATTAATTGTAGTCGTGTGTACATACAACCTGTATTTTTTCATGACTAAGCGCTAATTAGTTAACTGTAATTAACCTTAATTAGCCAACCTTTTTTATTCTTGCTCGAATCGGTGACGTATTAACTCTATGTTGTACCTCGCCTCAAATAACGTCAAAATCAAGCATTTATTATTTTTTTTCCGACAAAAAACGAAAAGCGTGCGAAACACGCGAAATATGAAATAGACGCGCGCTTGCGCGCCGCTACTCAAGCGCTTCCAAGCATTCCTTGATTGATACACGACGGCCGCCTTCGTTCACTGCACAGGGCTTCACGCTATTTGATGGACGCGTATCGGAACACGCTGCTGACGCCTCCATCATCGAAGCGTGAAGCCGTGTTACAATGCGGTGATGAACGAACGCAGCCGTGTATCAAAAAGCTGAAAAAAGCTGTGTGTGAAGGCGGTGAAGAAGGAGGTCCTAGGCAGACATTCAAA
Source organism: Rhipicephalus sanguineus (assembly GCF_013339695.2). Taxonomy (NCBI): domain Eukaryota; kingdom Metazoa; phylum Arthropoda; class Arachnida; order Ixodida; family Ixodidae; genus Rhipicephalus; species Rhipicephalus sanguineus. The sequence goes on from NC_051185.1 coordinate 38,338,665, forward strand.
TGTAACGCATAAAAGAAAAATAATAGGTAAATGAGAATTAAGTATAACTACTTTATTAATACAGATTCTTAACGGAAGTAATGTGAAGACCGAAATTCACTCAGCTATACACCATAATGGTCAACCAGAGGTGCTTAAGATGGGAAGTGGGAACCGGAAGTATAGTAATATGAAGTGACAATTAGACCGACATTGGATTCCCGGAACGAGGTCACGTGGCAGACCGGAAGTGTTATGACTTTAGTTAGGTAAGACCCTGAAGTCGCGTGACGAAATTGGGAGTTGGCGTTAAGGGGAGGAAGGGAGCTCGAAATGACGTAACAGAAACAAGAGGAGTGACGTCGTGATGTCGTTTTATAGCGAAAGCTGTTATGAGGTCATTTCACCGGCCGTTTTTGGCGCCGTAGTTGTCCGCCGCCGCCGCCGCCGCCGCCGCCGCCGGTGTCCGTAACCAGTATCGATCGAAATAAGAAAAAAAAACGAAATAAGAAAAAAAATCCAGGATGGAACGAGGTTCGAACCTGGGCCCTCTGCGTGGGAGCCCAGTATTCAACCTCTGAGCCATTCCGGTGCTTGAAACTGCTTGTCAAAAAGGTCCTATACAGGCTTCATGTCGGGAAGGAACCACATTAGCGTATGCAATATAGCGTGGTAGAAGAGTAAAATAAGCACCAAGCGTCGCACAACGCGAATTCTGCAACCAGGCGTCACACAATGCGAATTGCGCAACGAGTAGGTTGTGAAATGCTTCCAACCCATTACAAAGATATCTACCATAATTCTTCGTCATCAACAAACAAAGTGCGCATAATGCCTTACATGCGTTTAGCAGGTACCACGGATCTCCGTAAAATGACGAAAAATGGCAGAGTGCCTGCTGCCCTACTTCTGAAAAATTAGAATGATTTAGAGCGTAGTGGGTTCCTCGCAAGTGCACTTGTATTGGTTGCCAAGGAAGCCTATAAGCGCAGATCCATTTCCTCGGGGTGTCAGTAAAATTACAATGCTTTATAGCGTAGTGGGTTCCTCGCAAGTGCACTTGGATTGGTTGCCAAGGAAGCCCATGAGCGCATGATCCATTTCCTCGGGGTCTCAGTAAAGTTCTGCGCCCCCGCCCCTGTCTTGCTCCCACGTCAACGTATGTTATACAGCATGACGGGAGAGGGAAATAGCGAGCGGGCGTCACCCAATGCAAATTACATAACTGGTGGGCCGTTTAAAGCTTCCAACCCATTACAAATGGCTGAGCCATAATTCTTCATCGTCATCAGTCGTCGCGTCAACAAAGTGCACCTAATGCCTTACAGACGTGTAGCTGGTGCCTCGCTTCTCCGCAGAATGATGTATAATGGCTTAGTAGGTGCTTCCCAACTTCACAAAAATTGTGATTTATGGCGTAGTGGGTACCTTTCTAGTCTACTTGTATTGTAGCCCCAAGAGAGCTTACAACGGGCTCTAGAAACGCCGCTCTTCCAGCTTTCGCTGTGACTGTACTGCGGTTTCAGCGCAGGCCTGGCGTTTTTTCTCTTTCCTTCTTCTTTTCTTTTTTAGAAGCGAAGCTTGTATTGTCTCACACATGTCATTGGCGTTGTAGGTGTGACCGCAAAAAAAGAAAAAAAAGGAAAAAAAAACGTGGCGAGGCCCCCTTAGGTGCGCCGGTGATATATGTATTTGCATGCGGCGTTTTTTTTTTTTTAAATGATGCTCAGTCTATCGTGGGCGCGTGTTGGCGATCAGCCTTTTCTGATACGGCAATCTGATCTGTTATCGAGGTTATTGAGGTGGCTTGTCACTTCAAGTCGCCACGTTTCATTGTTGCCTGGACATGAACGCATGACCGTCGTTGTTGCCTTTAGCAGCTGAAGTGTTGCGCTGCTCGCTGCTAAACACGTGGATGAAAGTCCCATTCCCGGCATGGAGGAAGGAAACGGTTAGGATGGAGTATTGCTTAATGCGAAAGAATGAAAGAAAGAAAGAAAGAAAAGAAAGAAAGAAAGAAAGAAAGTACTACGTCAGGAACGCTCACGCCAAGCTTCGCTTTCCCTTATATTCGCGATAGGGCATGAGCTCCTGATTGTTTTATTTTCTTTCGCGTTTACCGCTAGGTCGCGCCACTGACATTCTTTATTTTTTCCTCGGCTAAGAACTCGCACTTGCGTACTGACTCGCATTCACTCGCTCTACGCTTTGTAGTGTTTATGTATGTACGTCAGAGGGTACCCTGGACAGGTGTTGCGATAACTCAAAGTGCATCATTGCACGCTGGTTGAATTCCGGATGAGGCAATTAATACTCACCAGCAGCTCGAAGAAATAGCCGGCGAAGGATGGAGCACGTTTCGTAATGCGGTATTCACTCAGATGCAAATTAGGAATTAAATCCGTCGTCGTGCATTCTATCCTTGAGGTTATGAATACAATTGAGAAAAAGCGAATGAATCAACAGTGGATAAAAATAATAATATATAAAACCGCACGCGTGTGTCGTCTGTGGCGACGCCACTCGAAACATGACGATTTTAGTGCAACTAGACTTGTATATATACTCCTCTTTGGGAGTATATAGTGAGCATATACGGTAACTCTATAGCTGCAATGGAATGGTGGTGCCATTTGTCACCACTGCGGTGAGCGTGTTGAAGAATCACTGGCATGAAACAGTGTTCCACCGCAGCGCCAACGTTTCACTGCGGCGAAATCGAACATTTCTGAGTGGTCGCGGCGGCCGCATTGCGACGTGGGTGAAATGCTATAGAGGCCCGTCTGCTTAGATTTAGGTGCACGTTAAAGAACCCCAGGTAGTCGAAATTTCCGCAGCCCTCCACTACGGCGTCCCTCGTCATCATATCTCGGTTTTGGGACGTGAAACCCCAACAATGATTAATTATTTATTAACACTTTTGAGTGGCGTCGTCTTCTTCGAATCTCTTGCAGACGAAAATGATAAACAGTACCCGCAAACGGTCATTTTAAACTACAAACTTGCCACGAAATACTAACTCCGTGCAAATGCTTAGCGCAAGCAATCCAGTGGTTTAGCGAGGTAAGATATTTATATATGTAGCATGTTTACTTCATCAAAAACACGTACAGGAAACAGCGATAATAGACAGCTTTAGAATATAGCGTATTCAGGGGTTAGCGTTCGGGGTACGATACGCTATCATCATAACTTAACGTGGGTACCCACGAGGATAGCGTATGACGCATGCGTAGTGGCAGCAAGCGCATGGGATAGCGTACGCGAAGCTTTGAGTACCCTCTTCCAAACATCTAATATTTCAGTCCACAATATATATCTTGGCCTGTGTGCGTTGAAGGACTGGTTCGGTTTAAATGCGCCCCCATGAATGTACAGTACGGTCCACTGTTAAAGGGAACACTTGAATGAGCACCTTTGATATTGCTAGCCTCCTAAATGATAGTGGACACGAGAACTTGATTCGTGCGTGGCACTAGTCTGTCAAAAGGAGTCAGAACTGTGAGGCACCCAGTAGGATTATGCAAATTTAAGCCACTGTGCTTTTCGAAGGGAGCAAAATCTGGACATGCACAGCACGAAAGTGTTCCCTTTAAATAGTGGACCCGTCTGTACATCAACAAAACACTCATTTTTATGCATTAGAACGCAGTGTATCGCTAGGGGTCGCCAGCTACCGCCCCTTCTCGTAGGGGACGCATTCATGAAATCCCTTCCACCGTCCATTTCGCTACGTGTTATCAGTCGTGAGCGGGTGTCTTTATACTGCCCCTCATAAAGATCTCACAAACCCAAAAGGCCTTGAGGTCGCCAGGTGGTGTTATCTATCCATCGTAATAGCCGCGTACGTCGTGCTTAGTGTGTTGGCGGCTGTGACAGCTGGCAGAAAAGGTGCTAGAGTAAACATGGGCTGGGTGAATGGCGAACAGATAAGATCGGTCGCACAAAATGGCGGGAAATCCGCGCTCGTATCTTATCGCACGTTACAGGTGCCCGCCGACACGCGGTGGCTAATTCGCTTTCGCGCACCTCCTCGGTTAACCCTTAATAATAACTGTTGGAGTTTTACGTTCCAAAACTACGGTGTGATTATGAGAGATGCCGTGTAGTGGAGAACTCCGGAAATTTCGACCACCTGTGGTTCTTTAACTAGCACCTAAATTAAGCACACGGGCCTCTAGCATTTAGCCACCATCGAAATGCGCGGTCTCCGTGGCCGGGATTCGATCCCGCGACCTTCGGGTCAGCACTCAAGCACCATGACCATATATAGACCACCGCGGTGAGTCTCTGTTAAACCCTGAAACTCAACTCTGAAGAAATAACGTCGTTTCGTGCCGCGAAATCATTACAGCAGTAATTAATCGCCTAATAATTGCTACGCTGAGCTGTCCACACCTGAGACTTCGCTCCAGAGTGTCATGTGGACGCTATGCTATGCCATCTCGCGTTACGTTTTCCGCGTAACGTGTAAAAGATGTCGCGCTGCTGAAGCATGAGGACGTGGGTTCGACTCCCGGCCGCCGCGACTGCTTTCGATGGCGGCGAAAAAACACCCGTTCTACATTGATTTGGGTGCACGTCAACATATATATAACGGGTGATCAACATTAATCCGCTGCGTCCTTCCACTGCACCGCGTGCCTCATAATTACATATTAACGAAAACTAACAGAAAATAATGCCAAGGAAAGTATAGGGGATGTTATTTGTAGTAATTAAAATATTAGTGTGAAGAAAGTAAAGTGGACGAAAAGATAACTTGCCGCCGGTAGGACCGAATCTGCAACCTTCGAATAACGTGTCCGATGCTCTATCAATTGAGCTACGGCGGCGGTCATCCCCCCGTTCACTTCATTGGGTGTATCATCTGTGCACTGAAACCTGGAAGCGTTATTCGAAGGTCGCAGGTTCGGTCCCTGCCAGCGGTAAGTTATCTTTTCATCCACTTTACTTTCTTCCCACTTATATCGTAATTACTACGAATAACACCCCCTATACTTTCCTTGTAATTTTTGTCTGTTAGTTCTCGTTAATATTGTGTCTGACAAAGAAAAAAAAAACGAGCTTTAAAATTCCCCTTTTTTCGTATATATATATATATTATATATATATATATATATATAATATATATATATATATATAATATATATATATATATATTGTGAGACGACGGTCAAGCCGAAAGACTCTTCTTTATTTATCTCGAGCCTGAGCCCCGCTACTCAGACCCAAGTGGTGATGATGAGTATTTACAGGTGAGAGGATGAAGCATATGAATAATGCTCACACTTATTTCCCCGCGCGCTGAAGCGGCCAGCCTGGCCGCGACTTAGACTGGGGATTGCGGCGAACGAAAGGCTTCAACGCGAATACGTGGGCTATCTCGGAACCACCGGCAGCGACGGTCAGAAGAAACCTCAACGGAGTAACGCGATAGTTGACAGGAGATGTTTGTTCAATAACTACGTAGGGTCCAAGGAATCGCGATTGAAACTTCTCACATAGTCCGGGGGCACGAGTAGGCGTCCAAAGGAGCACTTCGTCACCAGGACGGAAAGACAAGTCACGGTGAGAGCTGTCATACCGCTGCTTGCGGTCGTGTTGACTGGCTTCTGTACTGAGCCGAGCAAGTTGCCGACAATTTTGAAGTCTCGAGACGAACTGTTCCGGCATAGTTGTAGAATTGTCGGTTGGAGTGCGTAAGAATGAAGCGTCGATCGTGAATGTCGCCGAACGGCCGTAAACTAGGAAGAACGGTGAGTACCCAGTATGCGTTGGATGGCGGTATTATGAGCAAACGTCACAAATGGTAAGATGGTGTCCCAGTTGTCATGAGCGGGCCCAATATACATGGATATCATATCAATTAGTGTGCGGTGGAATCGCTCTGTTATGCCATTGGTTGAGGGTGGTATGCTGATGTGGTCTTGTGACTGTGCCGCAAGTTTTTAAAGCTTTCTTCAATTACTGTAGACAGAAAAGTCTTGCCGCGATCGCTCAGAGGACGCGGGGGCGCACCATGCCGTAAGACAATGGCTTCGAGAAAGAGGTGGCCACGTCAGAGCAGAACTAGAGCGTAGAGGAGCGGTCTCTGCGTACCGTGTGAGATGGTCAAACCGCTGTTACGATCCATTCGATATCCTGTGGACGTTACGGAAGAGGTCCGACCAGGTCCATTCCAACAATGGCAAAAGGTTCCTCTGGACAGGGTATTGGATGTAACAAACCAGCAGGAGGTGAAGTCGGTCCGCTTGCGCCGTTGACATAGTGCGCAAGAAGAGACGTACTTTGCAATCGAAGTGGACAGACCAGGCCAGAAGAAGCGGCTCCTTATGCGGCTGTATGTTTTATGGAATCCCAAGTGGCCAGCAGATGGGTCGTCGTGGAAGGCCTCAAGATCTGCGTACGAAGCGAGCGTGGAAGTGCGGGGACCCACCGGTGTCCATCATCATTGTAAATGTCTCGGTGCAGCACGTTGTTTTCAAGCTTGAATTGCCTGAGTTGTCGGCGCAACCTGGCATTAGGCGGTGGAGGACATTCCGCAGAGTCGTTGAATAATGCGATGGCAGTATGGATCTCGCTGTTGACAGGAGGCCAGCTGCGTGTGGCGATTGTAAGGAAGCGGGCCACCAACCGCTAGTGCCGATAACGTAAGTGGACGCGTAGCGTCTTCATCATGGGAGGAGCAATGAAGAGGCTTGCACGAAGATGTTAGTGGCAGAGGGCAACGAGAGAGGGCGTCGGCATCTTGGTGTTTTTTCCCAGATTTGTAAAGGACCTCAAATGAATACTCCTGTAGCCGGAGCACCCAGCGGCCGAGGCGTCCGGACAAATTCTTTAGTGATGACAACCAGCATAGCGCGTGGTGTCTGTAATTACGGTAAAATGGCGTCCGTAAAGATATGGGCGGAATTTCTGTACGGCCCAAATACAGCCAGGCATTCTGCTCTGTGATGGAGTAGTTTGTTCAGCAGTTGTGAGTGCGCGGCTGGCGTAGGCAACGACTCTTTCTCGACATTGCATCACGCGTGGAGGACGGCACCGATGCCATGCCCGCTAGCGTCGGTGTGTAGACAAGTAGGCGGTGCTCATCGAAATGACAGAGGACGGGGTCAGATGTCAGTGCCGCCTTGAGGGTGTCAAAAGCGCGATGTCGCATTCGGTTGTCCAAGTGAAGGCCGTGCCCGACGTCAGCTGTTTGTGCAGGGCGACGCGATGGAGGCGAAGTCGCGGATGAAGCGGCGAAAATACGACGCGAGGCCGAGAAAACTCGTAACTGCTTTTGATTTTCAGGGCGAGGGAAGCATGTAACGGCATTCACCTTGTCAGGATCTGGACGAACACCATCTTTGCTAACAAGGTGGCCCAATACAATGATGCTCTTCTGGCAAAATGACATTTTTTTGTATTGAGTTGAAGCCCAGCGGTAGAAATGCACGTCAGGACTTCGTCCAATCGCTCGAGATGCTGGCGGAAGTGGAAGAAAAAATAACGATGTCATCAAGATAACATAAGCAGGTCTTCCACTTCAGGCCACGAAGAACCGTGTCGATCATAAGCTCAAACGTTTGCCGGAGCGTTGCATAAACCGAAGGGCATTACATTGAACTCATAGAGGCCATCGGGTGTTGCAAAGGCCGTCTTGTCCTTGTCCACTTCTGCATAGGTATTTGCCAATACCCTGATCGAAGATCAAGCTTGAGAAATATTCAGCGCACTGAAGGGAGTCGAGGGCATCGTCAATTCGCGGCATCGGATACATCTTTGCGCGTGATCTTATTGAGGCTCGATAATCGACGCAAAATCGTACCGAGCCGTCCTTCTTCCGACGATCACAACAGGCGACGACCAAGAACTG
>NC_051185.1:38346604-38356604 GCF_013339695.2 Rhipicephalus sanguineus
TTCTTATTACCCCTCTTCTCCCCTGAAACATATTGCTAGCCCTAGAAAACCTTTTTTCCTGCGTAAACGCCGCTGTAAACGAAACTGTGCCGAAGTGCTGTTAACCCATGAATACAATACCGTGTATTGTAAAGCCGTTTTAGTAATTCACACATTGTTCTATAACTTTTGCACACAGCTGTTCGCCTGTCCCGACAGCTGCATTGCAGCATTCCATAATTATTTTGGATGCTGTATTACTGTAAGCTTACACACGCACCTCTTTTCTATGCAATGATGCAGTATTATGCATATACTTCTACGCCGCCTCTTCATGTGAAGGGCACGGATTTCTTCTGTTCATACGGCCGTTTACTTTTGAAGTTCACGATTTAAAGGGGAACATAAAAAAATTATTTTACTTCATTAAGTCGAGAACGTAAAGAAAAAAAAACTTGCCATGTAAGAAGAACTATTCGTTTGCTTTTGTACTCGAAGCACCACGTAGTGAAAATTTCGTCTCATATAAGCCAAATTGAAGAATATCTCAAATTTATCGGAAAAGACAGAACTCCCAATCTAAGTGGTCGCGGAAATATTTTAACGCGAAATATTCCTTCCGTCGTAGGTATGTTTGCTGAAATATTCAGATATAGCGCAATATATCAAGAGGAACAAAAATGCACACAGAAAATTTGGGCAAGACATCTGAAGCGCATTTCGCAAATTTATTGTATTATTAACGAGCTTCAAACACCTCCTACCCCGCGAGCGCCTTTGTTTAATATGTAAAGAAAATTCCATATTGAAAACAAGAAACGGTATTCTCAGAATAAATTTTCCGACAATATCAATCAGATGACGGTATGCTAAATTCCAAGGGCTCCCCACGTGACAAATATGTTTCTCTCTGAACTATTGTAGCAATTCAGGAAGGGACCCAGATGTACGCTGACTGCTATGCCGAAGAGTTCCCGGCCACGTACCACGAGGTGCTTGGGCCTATAGGAAAAGCCGAAGATATATCCGGAACCCCACGTGCGTCTGGACAGGTCGCAGGCGGTTGACCTGAGGCGGCTGCAGACGGGTACTTTCCACCAACCCTACCACCTGCACCCCTGTGGCCCGCGCTGCACCCGTCGCCTGGCTGCCCGTGGTGCGAGCAAGACGGGCCGATATGGCCCATGTACTTTGGGGAATGCAACAAAAATGTAGATACACTACGAGGAAGGATGAGGACACCTGAAAAACCTCTGAAGCGGGGCGCCTTGCTGAGCGATGGCCGAACCGCCCTTCACAGCGAGGCCCCCGAAGACCAGGAGTGGGCCGTCCAGCGGGCCAGGGCCGTCGCCGAGGACCTCGAAATGTTCCTCGACTGGTGGATCCCTGGCAGCCTAGCGCCGGGCACAATATCACCTTTGGCAAATAAAGTCTATTCACTCAACTCAACTGTTTTCCAATGCAACGAATAAGCACGATTTTTTCCGAATACATTTGAGATGCTCGGCAATATGGCTGGGACGTTTAGCGTGGAATGACCAAGCATGAGTTCGAGCTATTTTTGTATTTATGAATGATTATCAATAAATACATAAATAAATGAACAAATAATAAATAAAATTCGCTGGGAATTGTATACTCGTTGTTCGAGCCAAAGCATGCCACAGTCGGGTATCCGAACTTCAGTGTAACCTTAACTGCAAACGCGCAACATCTTTATTGCCAAGAGCATTTCGTTAGTTTTCCGCATGGTTTTCGTAAGGTGATGTGTCTGGGCGGTGACATCAACGTACTCACACAACCCACACGTGTGGCGTTAACGCGCACATATTACACTAGATAAACATGACCAAAAATGAAAAAAATGGGTTAACAATGGGCCTCGGGGTCTCAAACACGCGGGTCTCAAACCCAAGGGTCTCAACTCAGGGTCATAACCCAGGGGTCTATAACACGCGGCCCGCGGGCCGCGTGTCTCGCAAAAACTCCACAAGAACATTTTTGGATGCGAAAGCAGCTTTTGCGCTGGGCTTTGTCGAGTAGGATCCGTGGCGCCGTCCACTTCCTAAACCTACCATAGCCATCTGGCAAGGTTAAAAAAAAGCTGGAGTGGCGATTATGCGCAAGAGTGAAGCCGTGCCACCAAAAGATGCGGCTGCGCCCGCCATCTTAGTAGGGGCACGATAAACCATCGGCGTTTGGCGAAGGAAAGCGAGCGTTTTCCTCGAACGCCACACGAGTTTATATGGCAACTCTTACGGGTCATATACTGCTCCAGGTGCCTTCGTGTTACTAGTTTTTTCGTAAATAAGCGTCAAAGTCATGGCAATTTTGAATAGCTTCTAGCCTACAATTATCAAAACACATTCGTTTACCTGGACATTCTTTTGAAATATTCGGGCCACTATACTTGAGTCAGGCTTTCGCTCTCTATCATGATCGCGAAGCCAGCGAGTCTTACCTAATCTATAAGTTTAACCGTCTCATCCGGTATCAACGAAAGCGCAGGCACACTTACAAGCGTTCCCATTAAGCACTATTAATCATAACCGGGTCTTCACGGGATAGGCAGCTCTGTTTCTAATATCGCTCGTGTTTCTTCTACGGTTACGTTGGTAATCACCCACTATTTTTCAGTTTCATACCAGACTACGTGCATACGTACTGAGTTGTGTGCATCATGTACGGTGTCTGTGCTGTTTTTTTAGTTTTTTTTAGTTTCTTCTCGTATAACCTTGATGTGTTTGAAGCGTACTTCAGGAGAAGTTAAAAAGTAAAAGTTGATCTTAGTGCTGCGTTGATTTTCTGTTTGCGATCTCAGACTGTTTGCAGTTTAATGCTAGCATGTGATTACGTTCCCGCGAAAAATAGATAAGTGCAGATCTGACGTCATCCCCCCCCCCCCGCCTTTTCCTCCATATGACGTGCAATCCAATAATTCTGCCATACGACTAGTGTTTAATGTCATATCAACAGCGTGTGCCATCTATCTTACTCTGTGTAACCTGACTTCGCTGCCACGAGTCCCAAACGTGCGCGCATGAATCTATGTAGACTGCGTATGACCACTTCTTATGTTATCATTCTTGCTAATCGATAATTCTTTGAAACTATCTACTTTAGCGTGTTTTATAAGGAAACCCACCGCGATGTACTTGTTACTTGACAAAGTCTGGTCCATTATATATATATATATATATATAGATATATATATATATATATATATATATATATTATATGTATATATATATATACTAAATGGAGGGAAGGCACGACAGGTCCGGGTATTTCCTATATTGAATAAACTTGCAGGTAGCACGTTTTGAAAAGGAAAAAATGCCTTTACTAACGTTAGTAAGGCATTTTTTCCTTTTCAAACGTGCTACCTGCAAGTTATCTATATATATATATAATATATATATATATATATATATAATATATATATATATATATAATATAAATTATATATAAATATAATATATATATATATAAATTATATATATATATATATGCTTAACTAGTACGGTATCAGCTACACATGTGTGACCGGTTTCATATATTTTTCTCGGGAAGGTACCCCATGCGGTTACCATGTGTGAACAGATAGAAGTGAAAGAAAGAACTATTTCAGAAACTGCCCTGTGTATTATTGTCACTGTGGAAATCAATATCGATATGTTGCTCGTAATGACGTCAAACAACTTTCAGGAAAGGGCCTATATGCTATATGGGAAATCACATGGCAATATTAGCTGACATTTTGTTCCAACACCCCCGTCCATCGCCTCTGCTCATTCTTAACTCTCCCGGCACTTGGGAAAGACTAAATTTCGTGACGGCGGCCTCTTAGCTGAGGGCAGTTTGAGACCCGCTGCTCTAACCATGACACCACTGGTGGATGCCGGTATACGGCAGCCGTAGTCCACCAGACAGGCAGGTGGATGGTCTCTCCTTCCGCGCACCAATGCTACCCGTGCTGAAGAGGTGGCCATAGCCCTAGCCATCTCACATGACACTTCTAAAATCATAATATCAGACTCCAGAGGAGCCTGCCGAAATTTTGAAGTGGGACGGATCTCACACTTAGCAGCCAAAATTCTTAAATCCCGTCCGCGGCTAAGTTACCCTTCTCCCCGGTCAATAATCTGGACTCCTGGCCATCAGGGCCTCGTAGGCAATGAGGCAGCGCACGCTATCGCCCGCGCACTCATTTTCCGGGTCACTGCCTCGCCCACCGATCATCCCTCTGATCCAGAAGAGAACTCTCCTCTTCTAACTTTTGAAGATATAACTACCCATTATCGGGACTCCCGCCGCCGCTTTCCTGCGCTTTGCAAAGGGCTCAGGAAGGCCGACGAGAGAATTCTCCTTCGGCTATTCACTAATACGCTACTGTGCCCGGCAGTGCTTAAACATTTTGATTCTTTTTTTCTGGGCCCTGCCAGTACTGCGCAGAGGTGGCTGACACCTACCGCATAGCATGGGCATGCCAGCTCAGTTCTTTACCCCCGAGCCCCAACCTAACCCGAGAGGACTGGGAGGCGGCCCTGCTCGGCTGCCAGGACCTTCCGGCCCAAAAAGCCATGGCCCAGCGTGTGGACAGCGGTCACGACCAATGGGGTCCCTGACTAGGGACACCACCTGGTCTTACAAGGGAGCTCACCCACTAGGGGCTGGTTTCCCGAACAGCCTCTCTGTATATAACAGCCTAATAAATGTTTCCTACTACTACTACTACATCAGAAGAAAGAAACGTCCGGCAGCACGTCGGACGCTCTGTAACACTTGAAGGCGAAGGCCACCGTTGCACGTGGTAATGCATTAACTTATGGAATCACTGACCAGCCTTCCTTTGATACATACCGAGACGTGGCGCGTGAGAAACACGCATTAGATTACAGTGAAGTTCTCAGTCGAGGAAATCATGATTGAAGTCTGCCTTTTAGGCAATTACCCACGAACAGGTTTAACCGAGCCTAGGCTGTAGTTCTCTTGAGTCTTTGGTTTTGTTTATATCGAGAGTGCTGCATGTATTGAATGCACGATTTGATGTTGTATGCGTCTGTACTGATGTGCGCGCCTATGGGTTAATAATGATCTTTTCAATCTATAAACATTCTCTTTAAGTGAGACAGCGACGCCCTTGCCTCTGCACACCTGTGCGTTGTGGGTGACTCTTTAGAATCTATTTAATTAGCTGCCTGCAGCGGACATTCTCGTTCTCAAAGGGAGTGGCGGCCACCTCTTGCTGTAATCCATAGTTCTGTGCGAGAAATATCGAAGACAAATTTGCTTTGCTGGGAACCCAGTAAGACAATGTTTTGCCGGAAACACGACTCATCCTTCATAGTTAATGCGTTTGAGACAAATATCAGCGGATATAGTTAGCGGCATGCCGCACGATCCAGTGGAGAAACTATGGTGGTGGAACATGGTAAGGGTTAATTGCAGCGTTTGTTATCGAGTGGCTCTAATGAACAGTGGCCTCTCTCGGTCGTTTTCCGCATGGTTGTAAATGTGTGAAACGTCAAATTACATGTTGCCTACACGTCTTTCCATGTGCCATTTTATGTCGATATACCTCCATTCAGTTTGTGATTCTCGTAAACGTTTCTCTAGTAGAAAATGCGTACAGCTGTACAGATAATATTTAATTAGGATGTAAAAACGCACAGGGCACCTTATCCATTTGTTAGACGACTAGAAGGCGGAAAGCCTCCTCCTCTTCTTTTTTTGTTCTTAGTGGGCGTATTCATCCTCTCCCATCCCTCTCCGAAAACTTGCTACACCTAACGCGGCTTTGTACTGCCTCCTGGATCGGAGGCATTGCAAGCTTCTGCACCTAACCTGGTTTTGCACTGCCTTCTTGATCGGCCCACCTATAACCAAGCGACGTTGTCTTGCGGTGACATCATTATGTGATGTCATATATTGCGCATCATGATGACATCACAAATTCTGGTGATCTGTGGCGTCTTCATGACGTACTAAGGTGACGTGATCACTTGATGATGATTATTTGTATCACACGTGTTAACGCCGCCGAAGGTGAATTTTCGCGTTTGATGAGGCATCTGTTTTCACGTGAACAATCTTTTCGAAACACTAATTTTATATAGACCGTATGTTAAGAACAGCAGCACGCAGAGTACATAGTACTGCAAGTCATTCACGTTTTCTTTTATACATAAGGTTATTTGCTGAGTGCTCAGCGTCCCTTAGCTGCTGAGCACAGTAAGCATAGGTACTGCTGCATACAGCTTTCACGTAGATTAGAGTACGTAGCACTCTAACACCACTTCTGTGCGAAACCACTTATACCCAACCAGTGCTGGGCAGTATCGAAGACACATACTGTCTTAGATACTCTTTAGGTATCCCGTATTTCTATCGCTATATGCCGCGCAAGACGTGTATCAGTATCTGTATTCCGATGCATGAAATAACGGATTGTCTGTCTTTAGATAAAGGATACTTCGATCGCAACACCACTGTGCGAAACAATAAACGTTGGCTGAACTCTGCTTCTCGAATTGATACTGCTGCCACTAAGCCACCCGAATATAGATAAAGGTAGTCGAATTCTTTCATCTTTGTTGTAGAGGTTCCAGCGAGGGCAGGCAATGATGTCTGCCATCCCTATTGACTCGGCACCATGACACTTCCTGATAGCCACTGGCCTGTGTCGCATGCTGCAAATTCGTGCGGCGTCTGTCGCGCAAGTTCTGATGCCGCTCGGGTTTATCTACGGCTGCATCGAGTTTCTCTTGCATCGTTAGAAAGTCTATCGTTAGAAAGTCTGAAGAATGTGAGAATGGGGTTCGTTTGCGTCTCGCAGCTTTACACATCAGCCATTTGAAGCATCTCCTGGATGTAGATTTCACTTACATGCGGCGAGATTGACTTCAATGCAAATAAGAATCTAACAACCATAGCACCACCTTTAGTTATGCTAGATCGGACAGAAGAAACAGTCACTTAGCAGAAGATTTCTTGGTGCAACGTTTCTTTTTCTTCCGGCTATCTTTGTTCAAATAAGTTTTGCAATGCTTATTTCAGTGTCAGCACAGTGCGTTCTTAGATGCCCTTTTGCATCGCTTACATTACCTAGGACTTTGTGTTGTTTTTTTTTCTGGTCTGCTTACTGCAATATGTCTTTTGTAACCCACTGCAAAAATAAGCCTTGTGCTTGATGTTAATTTTAACTGTCTGCGTCATTTCTACAGCTGTTTATATATTTACGTTCCACTTAAGTTTACTGGAATGTCAAAGTGATGTTGAGGACAAATAAGTAATATTCTGTGCGTGCGCTTGGACTATACAGAAACACAAATTCAGCTTACTACATAGTAGACTAGAGAAATTAAGTTTGTACTATAATAATGCAAATTATTAGGAGTCATCTTAAATATTTTAGGAAGGTATTCGAGAAATATCGTTATACCGTATAAGTGCTCCGTTTTTCTAATGAGCGTCCCAACAAACCGCTTTAGGCTTTACTCCTTAGGCACTGAGTTTTCTATTGTCTTACCTTAACAGCTAAGTTAACGATACTTCAAGCTTAATTGTCATAGATGTTAGGGCTGCCGCCTTATTTTGTTTCTGCAATTATTAACTGTAATTGTTTGATACGGGACCTTCCTTCTGTTTTACTTAGATATCTTTGTTTTTCCTATTTAGGCCTCCCTAAATTTTTTTACTGTTACTAATTCCAGGTAATCTTAGCTATAACTGGAAATAGTGCGAATAGCGGCGGTGACTTGCGACGCTTTGTGCAACTATACCTGCTTCGTATGGGACTTTTCTCGGCTGTAGATCTTCTCTCTAAGAAGCTAAATTGTTAAAAGACTGCACGTCATTTAGTCAGTATGTTGCTAAGGAACTCCTTCCTTACTCCAGCAGATAAGTATCATATGAAAAGTCATTGCAGTTTTATGACCTCTCCATACCGTCAATGTGTCGCAAGAAATGGCGCTACCGGTGTTGCTTCTGTTCTACGATTCGATATTGCGTAAGCGCTAATGCGTAAACGGAAAAGTAAAAACTCCACACCGGTATTTGTGCCAACGTGCGGAGACTCAACCATACCTCATGTATGTTCGTGTGTGCGTTTCTATGTGTACGTGTATATATGCACATGCAAATTGAAAATTATCGGGAGGGATTGATTCGTTTTCAGTCGTTTGTATACTTTGGCTCTGAGGACAATTAATGATTCCTGCCATGTGCACGCCTTGAAAACGGTCAGACAGTGAAGTTCTCGCCTCCTTCATCATGCGTTACATTTTGCTGCTAGTCTGCTCACAGAAGAGAATTGTGACTCTGCCATACTATGTCCAGAGTTTCTACTACAACTACGGGCTATCCCGAGAGCCCACGATGTGGCGGCGAGGCTAGGCCTTCCCGTTCCCATGCACTCTAAGGGAAAAGGGTGTCGAAAGGGTGCGTGGTTCGTCCTTTGGGGACTAATAGGCCTGCCACAACCATTAATCATTTTAAGGACATCCGGCAGCGGGACTGACAGTTAGTCCCCACAGATCACCTCAATGGACTAACATTTAGTCCTCAATTTTGCACTTTACCGACGGCAATGGCGACCAATTTCCACAGAGTTCCGAAGAATCGCTAAAGTCTGCTAGCTAAAGCCCACACCAGCCAAGGTCGCTGCATTTCAAGCGCGCGACATACAATCGAGTTCGTTGCCGGCCAGCGCAATGCCTTTTGGACGAGTACCAGTAAAGCGGCGAGGCATCTGCCCAATATTACGAGCTCGCAGCTCATCACCACGGTGAATCCTCTGTGAGCGAGCGCCCGATAGCCGATGGCCATGGAGGTCAATATCCACGCGTTCAGAATGCAGAGGCGAGCTGATGCGCAAGCCAGCCCCCGCGGTGCATTTCGCGCGCGCAATATCTAACAGGATCGAGCCCGTTGCCGGCAATCGCGATGCGTTTCGCGCAGACGACAGGTACGCCAGAATAGAGTGATCACTTACCTGTGGAAGGATTCAACGCCGATTTCTTCCTAGAGTCAGATTGAAATCTTAGATCTGATAGGCCTACTGTCTCCTCGGCCGCCATTTGCAGCCAGTGGCGACACAGTGCCGTAACTACGCCCGAGAAATACAGCACGACGTGTCGACACCTGCTCCAGACTTCATGGATGCGGCGAAACTTAAAGCAGCACCATACGATCATCCATGCATACGTGTATGCATCTAAGGCGACGCGGTAGACGCGGTTCCTACACCGTCGAACTGTATACCAATGTCAAGCGCGACACAACCTTCAAGACGCCACCACGAACACAAGTGGGAAGACTGACCTAATAGCGAGGAGGACGATTAGTTCCCTCGACAACGGTTTGCACACGGAACGTATCTCTGCACACGGCCTGCATCTGCCGCGCCGTTGCTCATTTGCAGACTAACGGGCTTGCATACGGCACGCGTGCCTTCGTCGTTGCTCTTCAACAGTATATCCGTTCATCGCGCGCGTCTATGGGGCTCCGTTACTCCGCATTAGGGTAATGTTGCCTTATTAGACAGTTATAGCTTAGCGGGCTTAACGGAATAGCGGGCTTACCGGAATAGCGGGACTGAAATGCGCATGCGCAGTACCGTACGTGATCCGTAGCGTTTACCGTACGCACGCTATTTTTCAGATTTCGCGTTAGCGTATTTGCGTGGTTGACGTAGTGTACGTAAAACATGGCGGCGGTTTTCGACGCCCGCTTCGAACTGAATTTAGCGTAGATGTGGACGGATCCACTTCTTTCGTTGCAAACGACTGTGCGAAATGGCTTCGCTTGCCTTCAGGTAGCTTCCACGACACGGTATTACGGATAACTTAGCGTAGTTTTTGAGATCGCTTCCCATTTCGAAAGTCCCTAGGCCTATCCAGAACATCGGTGTAAACAAGTCTGCAACATGAAAATTTTCGCTTTTGGTGCTTAGTTCATATTTATTTACTTTTATTTTCACTAAAAAAGGAGTAATATTGCTGCGTGCGGGGATACAGGC